>NW_010407538.1:103034-115093 GCF_000710305.1 Buceros rhinoceros silvestris | reverse complement strand
TGCTGAACCTATCTATGCATTCATGTATACAATACAAACATTTTTGCTCCTTGAAGTAGGATTCCTACAGATATTGGGAACATTTTTTTTGCTAAACATTGTTTTCTTCTTTTTTCAATAAATACCAAATATTTGGGAGTTTTGAAAAATATTTTCCCTTTCTCACTGTATTAGGGAAAAAAATCAAAGAAATTATTAAATTCTGAGTGATAATGTATATTTCAAAAAGGGCAGTGAAGAGCATGGCAGCACAGCAAAAGTGAAAGAGAGCAAAGTAAAATTAATCAAAGAGAAACATTTGAAGTTTATTTATAATTGTAAGCAGGAAATAAATGAATAAGATTGGAAATAGATAAATTATCTCCCAAGCTACACAAAAAAGTATTGACGGTGCAGTATAGATAGTTTATGTCAAGTATACTTCACTTTCCTTTGTCAAATATAATCAATCATTTGTTAGTATCTGTGATGCTGCATTTGAGAAATGGAAACTATATATAGATAAATTCACTATATACAAGAATAACATTTATCAGAAGATGCACTTATCTGGCATGTTTAGAGAAATCATCAAAACAGTGTCCTTCAAATGGAAGGACAGTAACAAATATTTTAAAAGTGTACCAAGACAGAAAAAAAATTACTTGAACTTGTAACTGACAAAATATTATCCAAAAAATGTCCTGTGTCATCACTAGAAAAATTTAACTCATTTCCTCAGGAAGTCCTGATCTTTCAGAGACTTAAGTACCTCATCAGAGAAGTCCCACTGGGTAGTCAGGTAGAACTGATTGTGGATGAATGATCCCTTCTTTTAGAAGTTACAGCTAATTATGGCTGCCATACACTTTACATGCCTTGAAAGAAAAGAAAGATCAGGCTGCTGAGAGGAAGGCAATCTACGTCTCTCCTAGGAGAAACAGCACTAAGAAAAAATGTCTGAGACTTTAATCCCTTCAGTTCCTGGAGCAACTGTTCCTTTCTCAGTGTCTGCGTTAAAACAGTCAGGGTTGGTTCCACTACAGCAATGAAAAGAGAAAGAAGAGCTGGAATAGAGGCATCACACAGGGCTCATTTCCCTTCCCCATGGAAGGCAGTGGGTCATAATTCCCAGGACAGAGACGAGAGACTGTCCCTCCTAGGGTGGTGCCTCTCTGTTCTCCCCCTGTCCTCATCTACAGTGGTAGCCACTTTCCCACACCCTCCAGCCCATCCAACAGTGGCAGAAGCATGAGCCAACCTTATTTTAGGGGTTGGTGAAAGGCAAAGTACATAGAAGATTTGTGGCCATTTTGTGGATAAGGCAGATGGTAATTAGCCAATCACCCTACCTCTAAGATCCATGAAACCAGCATCCTCCAGGCATTCTTTTAAGAGAGGGTCTGTTATGTATAAAGCATGAGAATGATTCTACCTTTAATTGAAACTAAAAATAGATTAAAAATTTGGTATTTCTATCTGTGATGGAAAATAAAATCTTTAGCAATCTTCAAGTACTCTGTTATGGGTTACAGAATTGTGAATTAATTGCAAAAAGGTTAGCTAGTTTCTATACAAACTTGACTTGAAACAGTTAAAAATTAATGTGACTTTTGGGTTTTCATTTTCTGACCAAAGAATCAGTTTCAGGACATCTGTAGCTATTTTAGTTACTTCTTGTCAGTACTTATATATCAGTAAATCTAACACTTAAAATAATTAAGTAAATCTGTTATGTTTTCTCTGCATTTCTTTTCTGCCTTAGTATCTTCTTTCTTAAAGATTTGTGACTGCTAATGGGTGATTATAATTACATTTTATGATGACTAGTAAAACTACCATTGCTATAGCTTACTTTATTTTTCAGATGTGCTCCTTCCATAAGGATGAGAGAACATAATAGAATTTTGAACAAAAATGTGAAAGCCCAGACACTTTCTTTTGCACATGTGGGTCTTTGTCCCTGTTTGTAAGAAGTGCACTCTTTCTGAAAATTTCATTATACTTGAAAATACTCACAAGTACTTACTGGCTCAGGAGAATATTTTAAAATATGTACTAATTGAAATTTAAAGCAAGAACAATTTGTGGTAACAATTCTGCTGAAGGTGTGCGAAGTGAATCATTGTGCCACTGTCCTCTCTCCTTCAAAAGAAAGGAGACATTGTATGGGAAATATCTGTGTTAAACTAAAGCACTTACAGAGAAGGACAAAATATTCATGGGCACTTATCATGTTGAGGACAGAGATGTTTTTCTTAAATAGCCAATTTTTCAAATTATTCTAATTTTATTTATTTATTTTAAACTCATAAAGAGAAAAATGCTCAGGAAAACTCTTCTACACCAGGAAATATTGAATTTCTCACTTCCCTTTAGGTAATTTTAATGTAAATGGACCCCATGATTCAAAGCAGAGAGAATATCAAAGACACTCCATGATTAGAGTCAATCATAGATTTTTTTTATATATATATTTCATGTTAAGAAATCTGATGTCTTGAAATTAAATCTATAACATTTTTATCAGAAATACTACAACAACGTTGTATCCTTTTTATTGACAGTTAAATTCAATCTTACAGAAAAAATGTTAGGAACTGAAAGTCTAGAATAGAAGGGATGGGGTTGGTTTTTTTTTTCCAAAAACATATGTTAAGCTTAATCAAATAAATTGATTCAAGATGCACCGTTCTATACACTGCTCTACAGTACAGTATTGTAACATGTGATGTTTTCACAGGGATGAAATTCCTTGCTTTGGATTTTATGAGGATGGTTGTAACGTCCATTAGCTCTTTTTCAGCTGAAGTGTGATTTTTGCTCTCAGTAAAGAAAAAAGGAAGGTTAATATAGACAAACAGATCAAGATGAATAGATTGTGTAATAAAGTGCCGAAAGAAAGGAAGGGATTACCGTTTTTGTGCTTTTGAAAGTTAGTACATTATAGGGACTGGCAAACAGAATAATCATTTGCATAGGTATCTGGCATATGATTATGTCTCAGATGATTTATGTAAGGCCTCGACAGGCTACAGTGATGAGCATGCTAGAAATACGATAGATGGATGAATGGAAGGTACTCAGTGAGGGGAATGTGAATTGGAAAGTCAATATCAATTTGAAAATCAATCAGCAAGAATAAGACTGCTCAGTTTGTGTGCACAAAATACTGGGCTAAGGGCTGTCTATAGAGGCGAGGTGGAGATTTCCGAATCCTACAGAAAATATTTTCTCTAGCAGCGTTCAAATGTCTGCAATAAAACATGTGTGATTCAACTGTTTATAGCTCAGGAAACGGCAATCTTTTCTATATCAGAACCTTCCCTGCTATTGCCAGGAGCCTGCCCTGTCTATCTAGGATTTAGAGGAGACTCACTTCCCTTTCAGCAACATGAGAAGGGCAGGGTGGCTGTAACTTCCTGACCCCCGGCCAAGAGCCCCACTGTAAGCCAATTCTTTTAGATGATAGCTGTTTTGGTGGAGACACTTGGCTGCCCTCATCTCTGTGCCACTTTGAAAGGGATAGCAATAGAAAAAGCCCCATTGTTCTTACTCCAAAAAAACCAAAAACATTTAAAGCGCTCTCAGAAAACTGCACCTATTTATAGAGAAACCTACTCAAGGACAGTCATTGTCTCACTGCTTTTGTACAGCCTTGTACAATGGGACCACACTGACTGAAGCTTTTAAGATTACCTGTAATAGAATGCATCCAAAATTATATTAAAGAGTATCAGGGTTAAGAGCCAAGATATCTAAACTTAGGAAATACCAGAATAAATGCTGATGAGACTTAATACAGGATACACATATTTTGTTCATTAAACACTACACAACTTCTGACTGACTCCCAGAATTTTCGTCACACGGGAAGGCTTACACTCAACATATGAGGAACAACTCAATATTTAATTTCACTCCCCTTTGTGAAGAATTCAGCATCATATGTTCTTTACTGCATACCATTTAATTGAGCCTCTGAATACAGAATTAGTAATATTTTCATGAGTTTTTCCACGACACTTACTGCTGTAATATTTGAATGTGCCAAAGGAATCATTTATTCATCTTCTTGGTATTTTTGTGACATTAAATTATATTATTTCCATTTAATAGACAGGGAGGTAAGATCCATCTATACTGCTTTCAAATGATTATAGCCATTTGAGATGCCAGACTCAAGGCAGCCCGATTTGTTAGACAACTTACTGCACCACAGCGTTATTTATCCAAAGCAGAACTTCCGTGCAAATCCAATAACACATGTAGGAAAACAGTATTTCTGAGAATCAGATATGAAATCTTTGTGGAGACTAAAAATGACGTCCATTTGAAAATCGAGTTCTAGGACATTCTCATGGAGATGAGGATAAATGCATTTCTCCTAGGCAGCTCTATCTGTCTAAATCATAAATCATACTTTATTTTCCTAGAATTCTTTGCTTATGTTTACACTCTAAGTAGGGGAAGAGTTCCTATGGCATAGAATATTGCAAGGAACAGAGGTAGAACTGTTTAGCTGAGGAGGAGAGGAGGAGAACATGAAAAAGTGCAAATATGGTACTTCCAAGAGGAGCTTCATGAACTTCAGGATGCAGCAAAAAGAATGGTATAAAAAAAGCAAATGGTAAGCTTATAATGTGCACTGTGTTTGTTGTCATAAATGAGAAGTAAACAGAACTGGAATGAGAAGCATGCAGAAAGAAGCTACTTTTACAGACACAAAAGTAATAGCCTCCTTTCTCTTGCTACAAAAACACAAGGAATGCAATCTTGACATTTTTAGTATAGAAAACATGCCACTTACCGCTCTGTATCTCATGAACATTAACGTAGCAGTGTTTGTATACTAAGATGGAATCTCTTCCCAGGGACTTCCCAATATTAAACACCTTTCCTGCTACAAATATCATTAATTTACTGTCTACACTAGGTTGCTGGCATTCTTTGCATGCTAAAGAGCAGATACACAAAGGTCTGTAACACCTTTTGATTACAGTGGTAAAAAAAAGCACAAGGAGTAGCCAGGTGCTCTGTGCATCACAGTCTGATTTTCCTTTCTGATCAGAGAGCTAGATACGACCTTAATGTGGGCAGGCAGGGAAAGTGAGGAGGTGACCAGCCAGCTCACTTTACAGCATTGACTATGAAGCTAACATGGTATCAACAGGGAGATACCGTTCAAGGTTCTTTAGGACTTCTCTCTTTGGTAGACAGCAATGATCTGGTTTCCCAATTTGAAGATGCATTTGCCAACTTTTATTCATCTTCTGTTTGTACTTAAGATTTTTTCTTAAATCAAAATATTCCCAAAACATAAAGGTTTCCAAATGGTAATACCATACGCCTGTAAATGTCAGCTTATTTTCATCTACCCTGCCAGACTCGGAGTTCTGGAGTCTGATTTGAGTTACATCAATATTATACAATTCGGAATGTACGTGTTTCACCAAAGCCACTGTAATTTGTAATGGGGAGTTATGTCTAATGAGGTCACCAGATTCACTTCTATCTTTTCCAATTTTAAATCAAGCTGCCAAGTTTAGAGTTTCCCGTTCTTGAAATTTTTAATGTAGGTGTTAAACTGCTGAAGTGATTTCTTAAAGACTGCAAACAGCCTTAATGTAGCTGGTACTATAAATTACAAGCGGGATATGTTAAACTGTTAGCATAGGTAATCATTCCATGTCCCATAACAGAGGATCTTGCTTGTTTGAGTGCTAGTAACTTTTTTTCTAAAGATTCAGTGTAACGTAAAGACACAATACTATCTGCTATGCTGGATATTCTTAAAAGCTGCCTAGAGGCATCGATTTTTATGGGAGCTGGTTTAGAAAATCCTTTTTGGAAAGTCTAATTGATGTCCAATTAATCATTATCGTGGTAAGGTATCATGCAGGTTCTGCTCTCCTAAATTTGCAAAGCACCTAACAGAAGCAATTATGTTGACTAGCTGACATTACTAAAATTCCAGTGCCAAATAATAGATAGATACAACCCAGAACATGGGCCTGCTGGCTTCCTTTCTCTAGGTTATACTTCCCCACACCATCTCAAGGTTCTCTTTCTAACACAGCCCCTGAAAGGCATTTTTAACAGCTATAATGAAAAAGGTGCTTTTTTGGTTTAATTAATACATGTGGATAATTTCGAAAATTACTTCACTGTTGCTTTCACTAGTCTAATTTTTTTCTGGTCATAGTGAACATTGCCTGTGCAATTTTCCAATTAAAATTACAATTCTGTGACTGTAATTGAAGCTTTATCTACCGATCCATCAATTCAGTACAGAAAATGATCTGAATGTTACAGCTTGATTACTTTTTCATAAATAGACATCAAGGTTATATATTCTAATCTAAATACATGTGCACAAACCTATGTAAAAGAGATTTCTTTAATATTTAAACAAAATGAAAAACATATACTCAGCAGCACTTGTATGGTTCCTCTCAAAAGCTAAACCCATTTTCCATATTTAGAATATGTACCTCAGATCAGGCTCTCAGATATGCCTTAGAGGGCAGTCCCTGTTAAGCTTTCTTCTTTTTTTCTCAGTTGACAATACATTGACAAAAAAGCTTAAAATTACATAGTTTTCCAAAACTAAAAATTTTATTCATAAATCCAGCTAGTCTAATCAGTACCACTCTTTATTGTTTTTCTTTTTTTTTCTCTCCTCAGATTTATTAACACTTAGAAAAAATAGTCAAGTGTTTAGATTTTTCACACTACTGGGAGTTTTTGATCCCTTCCATGTAGGTCTTTATCATTCCATGCACTATGTAACAGAGAAGCCAGAGTGCAAATAGCCCATTGGTGCTTAAGTCATGTCATAAAGCTGAAATAAACTCTTGTTGCTTGCGGTTCTTGGTCCAAAACAACTGTTTGTTTATTTGTTTATTGTTATTTATTTATTTATTTATAACTTACAAAACCAGAAGACATCTTTCCCTTACTTTAACTGCTAAAATTCCTTTTGGGGGTGTTTAATCAAAAAGAAAACCTTTAGGCGGTCTCGGGAACTGCACACCGGAGGAAAGAAGCTATACCACTAGTAGTACTAGGGTTTTGATATGACCACATTTCAACATTCAAGACCCTCTGATAGGTGCTGTAAATAGATTAATCTTAAAGAATATGAAAAGTATGACACGTATTGTCTGTCAGAAATTAAAAGACGATAGTCTGTGAGAGAAATATGAGTGAAAATAAGCTTTTAAAAAGAATTAATTAGCACCCAAAAAAGTAATGATTCCCTAATCATGAAGAACGATGCTTCAGAAAAGCTCATTAGTGAAATAGGGTGAGAAAGGAGACAGAAATAGAAAAAATGGTTTTATTTTATTCTATTTTATTTTATTTTATGTACTCATATACCATATATAAGACATGATATGTACATAAATATGATTTGATATATACAAATATTTCTCATATATAGGAGAAACATAGAGGAGAACAAATAATAACCAGTAAAATAATAATTAAAACTGATAAAAGAACATAAGGATACTAGAATAATTTTGTGGCTGAGAGAACTACCTAATAGCAATATTCATTGTAAGTCAGCTATGACAAAATTATTAATAACAGTTATTCAGTAAGTGAAAAAAGTAAATATTCATTAAGTACCCCTGCTTAGTATACCAACCAAGAAAGAAGGGAAATGGGGAAAACAAAGTGTAAACTATCTCTGTAGTGACTGAGAAAAATGTCAGGCACTGTCTATTATCAATTCACAAAAAGCAAAGTGGGGAAAGGGAGTGAAATTATGGTTCCAAAGTCAGCAAAACAGCAATACTGAAACAAGATACTGTTGAAAAACTGAGACTCCCTGTTGTTTCCAGAGATTCTTCCAGAGTAACTTAAAACTGCTGTCTTACACAAGTCCAAGTTAAATTCTCGTCTTTGTGGCAGCAACAGAGCTTGACTCCTGCTGAGAGGACCTGATGCCTGTATCGTGTCTCTCTGCAAGGTAGTGACTTAATTTCTCAGAAAAAATGTGAGAGTATATTTCACATTTCAGGGTATAAAACTAGTGGAAAAATCACAGCACTGCATTCTGCTCAACTTCAAGCATCATCTACCATGAATAAATATATTCAATTAAGATAATATTCAAGAGTCCTGAAAAATTGGCTGAGCAAATGTCTGTTCCTCTGATGTTCATTTTAATAAATCTCCAAACAAGAAAATTCCGTCAGCTTGAAGAAATGTTAATCTGCCATATTCAGTAGCTGGTAAGCCTTATATCAGTCCTAAGCAATAATGGAAATGCTGGTATAAAATTCACTGATAAGAACTTCAATGATAGGAATACAATTAATGCCAACCCATATGATTTTACATAAATTAGATCTACTCAAATAGACCTGATTCTAATGTTGGATTAAATAACAGATTTGTCTGAAAAGGTAAATGTGCAGATGTTGTGTATTTAGACCACGATAGACATATGACACAGTGTTGCCCAGAACTCTGATTGACATTACACAACACCAATAGATCACATCAGAAATTGATCCAACAGATGGATCTCAAGGGAGTACATGCCAATGGGGAATGAGCTCTGAATATGTGTTTCTAGTGCAGCTCCATAGGGATTAGTATATCTGACATTCAACTTTTACGCAACATTGATAGCAGTGGTCCAGATATAAACAAAAATCAAGGATAAAATTGATGGATGATGAGCAGAATGGAGCAATAATAAAGATAAAGACATGGAAATAGGGTTGATGCATGATTTCTGAGTAAGATGGTCACACTTACACACAGACAGATTTATCAGAATCAAATAAGAAATGAAACACCTTGTAGCAAGCAGTGCAGGAACTTTATTCAGAAGACAGGGCTGTATAATGAAAATCAAGATTCCAGGAAGGATGTCAGATCTGTAGCAGACAAACAACTTAATACCTCTTGCCAGTGAGATGCTCTGGCAAAAAGTCTGTAAGAAAAGCAGAAGCGAGACATTGTATTCGTCTGCGTTATAAGATTTAGTGAGGTTCAATACTGGAATGCCATTCACAGTTCTTATGAATCCACTTTTTTAAAAATGGTGCAAAATCAAGCAATTTGCACAGAATTCAGCAAATTGCTGCAAAAACCCCTCTGTGAATGATGGAATTCTTGAAGCCTTTGGAAAGGAGGCTTAAGTGCTTTTAAGAGCAGAATGGAGATGTGAGCTGATCAGAGTGTAGCTATGTTTCCATGGGAAGCAAACAGCAGGGATCAACAGGTTCTTTGATTTAGTGGCTGAAGGCATCTGATTTTGTTATATCCAAAGCCAGTGCTTAGAAGCTGAAACCAGCCAAATTCAAATGAGAAACAAGGCAAAACAGTTAACAGCTGGTGTAGGAATTGCAGTTATAGATAGATTATAAATAGGAATCTTCTTAACTGTGAATAACCTCTTTCTTGGTACAATTCCATCTACTTTTCTTTCCTTTCTCCCTCCTTATCATTGGCTTGAAACACTGAAATGTTCCGTATGGGTCGGTATTAATGTATTTCCAACCTTATTGAAAAAATAGAAGTTACCTGTAAAGCCAAATCAAACTTATCTTTGAAGTAAACTGCTGCAGCTCAGATGTAAACATTGGTGTTAATGGTGACAAACTTTTAACAATGACGGGGGGCTTTAAACACACTGAAATACATCAGCGTGTGAATTCTGTACCGAATTAAACAACAAGAATATTTGATGGGGGTTTTGGGATAGCAAGAGGGTAAAAATATCAGCTTGCTATTCATTTCTGTTGAAAAGGTAGGACAAAACAGTATTTTTATGGCACTATGAATTGCCTTGAAGGTGCTGGAGGAAATTGTCCATTTCCAGCTCTGCCTTAGCTGCACTTCCTGGCTTCCTCTCTCTGTCAAACCTAGTCCTAAATCTAACCCCATCCTTCATATAAACCTTAATGCTAAACATAGACTTAGGCATGGTCCCCAGACAAAATGTCTCACAGCAAAGTTTTCTACACCTTATATTTTCTTTCCATAGCCTCTTTTCCAGCCTCACTCCAGCTGCAACTCTGGCTTCTATCTCTCTCTTAATCCTAATCCTAAACTAACCTTAAATCAAAGGTACCCAAAGGAAAGTCAGTATAGGGTGACACAAAGTAACTCCTGAACATTCCTCATAATTAAACAGACATTTTCATATTTTCAAACCTTGCTCTTAGACTTGGGGGTTTATTTCAGTACTTTTGCTATTTTAGATCAACAGCTCTACAAATCCTCCTAGAAAATGGAAGAAATAGTCTTTCGTTCCCTACATTTTTTGACCTATGTTTGACATAATGAACAGCAGTCGAATGAGGCATGATTATAAAGGATTTTATGTCTGTTGTTTAAAATTGAATTGTTAGCATGACAATCTATCCTGGAGAAGTAAAAAACAAGAATGAAGTTAAGCCGCAGCTCAAACTGGCGGTTGATTGGTGTCTGCTTTAGTATGAACTGAGTCACTCTTCATGCTCTGACACACAAAAAGACCAGAGGCACCATTCAACTGCCAGCTGAAATGCCCTGCAGATGACAGAGATGACACAGGATTTAAGAGAGTTTCATAGCTTTGTGATTGTAGGATTTGGATGCTTGTTGATGTGCTTGCGATGTTTGTGGACTGCCTCTATTGGCACTAGATGACTATGTTTAAGCAGCTGACCCAAGCCTTAGATCTCCATTAATTCCATTAACTGAAGGTCAGTCACTTACTGCACATGTGGGTACCAAAAGACATCTACATTTAAGAGTAATTTGGAAACAGATACCAATCCAAATCCAAAGGTATGGAGTCAGGAACTGGGAGGTAGACAGAAGATTGACCATCTGAGCTATATCTGTAGGTAAAGTCTTATCCAGGTCTTGCAGTCCTGAGACTGCGCTCCTGATGAAAATGGAAACCACATGGAAAGTGGTGAGAGCCTAGTGAGAACTCACAAGTGGGTATTTCCGAGGGAAAATCCCTCCCTGCTTGGGAAGAGGTAGTTATGTGATAAAATCCTCAGAAGGTGTTAGTATTCCCATCAAAAAGCAGCAAGACTTTGCTTGTAGAACTGTGCTATAATGTTTTAGTGAAATTCTTGCACAAACCCCCCCAAACAAACAAACAAACAAACCAATAAGAAAATACCAAAAGAGTTTTATTTTGCTTGCTCCATTTTCCTCTGAGAAATTATAGATGTTTTTTTTTTTCCAGAAGGAAATCAGTGTTAAGCCAGCTTTCATGGAAAACTTCTCCTAGTCCAAAATTAATGCTTACAGTTTGGCAAAATTGTAAATGAAAAGAGTGACAGGCTTTAAAGAAACATAACTATATAAGCATCAGTGTGTATATAAAAAGAGTGAAATAAATTAAAATCTATTGAGAAAGGGAACATTGGGGTACAATACCATTTTTCTAAGTCTCTTTCATGCTAAAAGAGAAAACGATTTGTGTGAGATCTCATTTGCTATTCTGGAGTTAGCACATTCATAGAATTACATTTAAAACTCATTATTTTCTGTTCCACACAGATAATCATAGAATCATAAAATCATTTATGTTGGAAAAGACCCCAAAGATCATACAGTCAAACTGTTAAATCAGCACTGCCAAGTCCACCACTGAACTATGTCCTTAAGCAAGAGATCTACAGATCTTTTAAATACCTCCAGGGATGGTGACTAAACCACTTCCCTGGGCAGCCTGTTCCAGTGCTTGACACCACTTTCAGGGGATCCTCACATCCTTTTCCACTGGGCAGCATTCCAGCCACCCTTCCCCAAGCCTGGAGAGTTGCAGGAGATTGTCATGACCCAAGCACAGGACTTAGCACTTGGCTTTGTTGGACCTTATACCACTGGCCTCAGCCCATTGATCCAGCCTGTCCAGATCTCTCTGTAGAACCTCCCTACCCTCGAGCAGATCAACACTCCTGCCCAAGCTGGTGACATCTGCAAACTTAGTAAGGGTACACTCGATCCCCTCATCCAGATCATTGATACGGGTATTAAAGCGAACAGGCCCCAATACTAAGCACTGGGGAAACACCACTTGTGACTGGCTGCCAACTGGATTGAACTTC
>NW_010407538.1:80335-102893 GCF_000710305.1 Buceros rhinoceros silvestris | reverse complement strand
GTTTCTCATTGTGAGAAATAGTGTCAAAGACTTTACTAATGTCTGTGTAGAGAAGATTCACAGCTTTTCCCTCATCCACTAAGTAGGTCACCTTGTTATCAAAGGTGGTCAAGTTGGTCAAACAGGACCCTCCTTTTATAAACCCATGCTAACTGGGCCCAATCACCCGGTTGTCCTGTACGTGCTGTGTGGTGGCACTCAAGATTATCTGCTCCATAACATTCGCTGGCACCAAAGGTCAGACTGACAGGCCTGTAGTTCGCTGAATCCTCCTTCTGACTCTTCTCGTTTCGATTTTTTCTTTTCGTTTTCAGATGGGTTTCACATTTGCTAATGTCCAATCAACAGATACCACCCTGGTGTTAGCTAGGACTGCTGATAAAACATGGAAAGTAGCTGGGTGAGCACTTCTGCCATCTCCCTCAGTACCCTTGGGTAGATCCCATGCTGCCCCATAGACCTGCATGTCTAAGTGGTGTGGCAGTTTGCTAAGCATTTCCCCTTGAATTATGGGGACTTCATGCTGCTCCCCATCACTGTCTTGCAGCTCAGTGGGCTGGTACCCTCAAAACAACTGGCTTTACTATTGAAGACTGAGGCAAAGAAGGACTTGAGTACCTCAGACTTTTCCTCATCCATGGTCACTACCTTTTCCCCCACAGCCAATGAAGGATGGAGATTCTCCTCTAGTCCTCCTTACGATAATGGTACTATGGAATAGCTTTTCTAACTATAGCCATTACAGACAAGATTCAGTTCCGTTACACAATTCTCTATTTATGTTTATTCTTGAAATATCAACCCGTGGAGTCTTGAATTTCTGAAAATTGCCACTACCTTTGAATCAGCATCATATCCTTTATAAATATAGAAGAGTGGACAGAACTGTCCACTAACTAAACTGTCATTGTGAAGGGAATGATTTGAAAAGCCTTCTAGCAATTACAACACTGCAACTGCTGAAAAACAAGACTATAAAACATACTACATTAAGTCTGAGACCTGAATTGGGGCGACACATGAGACATCAAGATATTGTAGAAATTGTACTTGAGACTTGCAATATTGAGTTTTTAATAGTGTTTTCTGTAGGCTTAATAATTCTAAATGAATTAATTAGGTGTATCCCAGATCAATTAGTAGAAGTCTAGTTGGAAATCAAGCAGATTCTTCATAGATCTACACTGGGAAAATATACACAGATATTTAGACACAATTTTCAGATAAAACCCAGTTACTTGTTACATGCAATTTTCAGAATAATTGGGCATTGATAATGAGCATTTTTGTGGATAGTTTATATATTAGAACACTTCAGTGAGTGTGTGAAAAGCCTCTTTTTTTTTTTAATATTTTTATCTTCTAGAAAATAACCAAAATGGTCAAGGCAAAACAGATTTTAAATTCAGATAGAAGAATGACAAAATAAGTTTTAATAGTATTGACAACAGCGTAAGAATTTTAGAAGACTGCTTCTGTTTCAAAATTCATTGGAAATAAACGTAAACTCCGCATTACTTTTTTTTTTAGCAAGGTCATAATGTGCAGAAGCAAACATATTTTACAGCACTAAAAATAGAAGAGGCAGAAGAAGCTCTGATGTTTATGTCCCGAGTAAGGAGAAACAAAGGACCTAACATAAGAAATTTTTAGAAAAATGTTGCTGCTGTAACTACCAAGCGCAGTGTGTGCACACAAAAGCAAAATCACTGGGAATGACACAACAGTGGAAGCAACATTTCTAAGAAATGATTACTCATGTCAGCTGTATGTTTATTAAAATGCTAGCTTGACTGCATTTGTGAAAACTATGAAAAGAAGTTAATATTCTGGCTGTTCTAAAAAAGAAAAAAAAAACCCCGACACCTAATGTCTAGTTTCTAGTAATTTAAGAATACCAGCCTGAGAAACAGATGGCAAAATAGCTCAATATCCTTTGGAAAATCATCCACTGGCATTAAAAGCTACACCTGCTCAAACGTGTGATCTTACTTTAAATGTAGAAAAGCATTAATAGGAATGTACAGCAGCGTGGTTATATCTCTTAATTGGTATACCCTAGTGGAAACAAACATGCCAATTAAGCGATCATCCTGATTATAAGGGCCTGATAGGAATACACAGTGCTGGGAGACATTCATTTCTATTTCAGCAATCGCTTTAAAAATAATCATGGTAAAATTCTTGAAATATTTAAATTATATAAAGGTAAGTGACTCATTACAGAGTGCAGAATGAGCACGAAGGGAAAAGGTTTTCAGTTGAGAAATTTGTGACAGAGAAGAAAGTTACAGCTTCAGTGTCCTCTATAGAGTGTTGTGAACAATACCAAATAGTCACTTTGATTTGTCTAAGGTTTGTCATTTTTCTACTCATTAGACAGTGAAATTTATTATACTGGATTTTCTGAACTCATTTGGTTTAGGGCTTTACTTTAATCCAGGTGCCAATCTAGAAATTGATTTCAAAGTTATTGTTCAAAACTCCTACTGGAACATTAATCTGGAACTCTTGATTCAAATTCTTGTGCGTATTTGTAGTTTTGCAGTAAAATTCAATGAAATTTTTCTCCCTTCTCAAACATGCTCCAGTCATACCAAAATAATTTTTTTATTTTTAGAAGGCAAATACCGTCAGACTCCAGGTAACTGGTGGGTACTGCTGAGTGAGAGAGGCATCGCAGCTTCCAGAACCCTGGTCTTCAAACACCACTGATTCTCAAAAAAAAAAAAAAAAAGAACAAGTCGAGTGTCTTCTCAGGGCAAGCCTTTTTTGTGGAACTATAGGCTATTTCCTCTAGTCAAATCCAATGAGAGCTGAAGCTTCTCTTGGCTGAAGTGCATGCTTTGATTTGAACCATACAGCTGAGGACAGGAACATCAACATTTATCTCATTCTTACAATGGCATGTTTAGATGTACTGAATAGATTGCAGAAGCCTACAGGAAATTACAAATGCTGTCACAGGACATATGATAGCTTATGGAATGAGAGTTGGAACAGGGGATTACTTCACACGATGCGTTAGGAACTGCATTTGGAGATATAGAAGAAAAAGGAAAGAGTCAAACAAATTTTACAGATATTGCTAATTTTTAATTAAGACCCTATTACATCCAGTATTATGTAGGAGGTTGAACATACTACCACAAATTCAATCCTAAACTCACACAGAACCAAGAGAAGGAAGTTTCTGCAATATTACTAACAATATTAATCACCCACTATTAAAAAAAAGTCCAGCAGAGAGCACAACATAACATTTTGGATAACAGTTTTATTCCTTACTGTAAGTAGAGAAAAATAAGTACAGCTCTGCTTAGCCTCTTCTCTGTTATTTGTCAACAAACAATAAGAAATATTGTATTTCTAATACCTCACAAGACATTGACCTTCATGGTCACAAGTAATAGAACGTCTCATTAGCTGGCACAAAATACACCCTTTTCTCTATTGCAAGTTGAATGACTAGAATAAGGCTCTAAGTATCCCAACACTTCTATTTGGAAGCTGCTTTCCAGTCCCACTTCAGCTGCACCCTGAGATTTATAACTACATGTCTCAACCCTCACTGCAATGTTTTCCCAAACTGTAGGCCTGAGATTTTGAGATTCTGCTGGAAGCTGCTTCTTTATGGTTTCATGTATAATTTCCTATAAAATGAGATCTGAGTCTTTGTATTTCTAGTTAATTCATCTGGATTTTCCATTTAACTTAAGGGAAGTAGTGATAGATGAAAACATTAATAGAATCTTACTGTTTGGTTACCAGGATTGGCATATAAAATATAAGATGTGGTATGTATGAGACTGCAGAGATATGGGATTACTCTCTACTTGAGTAAAAGGATGAAAGATCTCTGAGCACAAAATCTGGTTGCTGAATCACCAGAACAAAAGGGAGTCAGGTAATAAAATTACAGAACATAAAAGAACCAAACCACTCTTCCTGCTATCCTTGTTTTGTAAGACCAGAAGAAGTCCATAACATCTTCGAGGTTCCTTTTCTGAGTTTCAGGTCTGGAAATCTCCCTGTTAAATTTCTGTATGTTTTCCTTAAGAAGTGTTCAGAACAACACGTGATCAGTCGTTTTAATGTGATTTGTGCCCCTTTGACTTTACAGTGTTTATGGGTATTAATGCACTTCTGTGTTTGACTCTCTCTAAACATGAGAATATCTATACATTGACATGTATGTATACGTATAGAGACTTCGCTGTCTCCGTCCAAGCTCGCTAGGTCCTGGCAGATGAACCTCAGGTGTAAAGGGTGGAGCCAGTTCCGCACACGCTGCGCCTCAGCTAAAAAATCCACCGCGCAGGCCCGAAGGGTGCACTCATCGCTTGCAGAGAGAGTGGGAAAAACCCTTCCCAAATCTTTGTTCGCGAAGCCAAGCCGTGATGATGATGATATGTATATATAGAAAGTTGAAGCTCTGAGAAGTTAATGAATACACCCCACCTGCAATTCAGGAGCACTAAGCCAAAAAGTGTAGGAAAGAAAAAGTCCTACAAGTGCATCTGTGCTGGCAGCTTGTGCATTTCGTCCGATCTTGTTACAATGTGAAATGTCTGGCTCTTTCAGCGTACCTAAAATACAGGGTTTACAATGACAGCACCACAGACCTTTGGTATGTGTGCTGGTAGCAGGACAACAGGGCACTTGCTGTAATAAGAAAACCAATTGAGGAGACTCTTGTACAGCTGAGTGGCGGTACTAGAATTTTCAGTGTTCAGATGTAATTAGAAAACAGCTGTGAAGGAAAATCAATCATTCCTGGTCATCAGTGGCTGCTTTTCCACAATCAGAATAAAGAACGCAACGTGACACCTTTGAAATGAGTGAGTAATTGTTTCTCCTTTGTTTATGGTTTAACAATTCTCTGTTTATTTGTGCTACCTATCCTTTATTTGCTTCAGGACTATTCTTAAAATTCGTGGACTTTCCTTTTTATATTTAAAGCCTGCTTAGCTGTAAAAAACTCTGTAAAAGAGTTCTTTAAGGTGATGATTTGTGATTCATGAAAAAAGAGTTGGAGAAATGCTTATTAATTACTCCATGATGGTTTCATAACAGAAAACATGTCAAATGAAAAAAGTTGAATCCCATCAACAAAATTGCACACTTATTAATATTAATATGTATTTCATCCATCAGAAGAAGAGAGTCTTCAGATTCTTTGTCCTGATCTCCGAAGTGCTTTTGAGATAGATACACCTGTATTCTAATACGCTTGTTTTCTTCTTGTTGACGTTACCATGAAAAGAGTAGGAGGTAAAGAGAATTGTGTCCATCACGTAGCTGAGTAACAAATTGCAGGAGTAGCATCTAAAATCCAAATTATGAGATCAAATTGCAGCAAGTTTGAATTCTGGCAGGAAAATACGAGTTTTAAGATAATACCATTTGTATTATACCAGTGCTGTTAATATTGATTTCATCTTACACACTGACAGAAATTGAAATGCCAGGAGTGATAGCTGTGCTGAACTGTTTTGGGCATGTAAAACGGTGAGGTATTCGATTAAATAACCCTCAATTCATTTGTTTATCTTATGCTGCACTGCAAATTCAATCTCTCTTTACATGATTTGGGTCCTGAATTACATGGGGTTCAAGGCAGAAAAGCAAAACACAGGTATTTGGAACAATATTCCCTGTGACCCCTTGTTAGTTGGAGAGAACAGTCACTCAGAGAGATTAATGCACCTGTGAGTGTGTGTAACACCTCTTCAGGGGCAAAACCCGCCCCTGCTCTTGTTGTGTGTTTGTACAGTGCTTAGCCCAGTGAGGACCTGATCAATAATTTGAACCCTGAGGAGCTACTTCTGTGCAGCTGACTGCTGAGACAACCATGTTAACAGTTCTTTGGGAGCAGTCTGGGAGCAATACTGTGACCACTGCATTGTGTCACCATCACAAAGACTTGCTGCTCTGGCAGGGGTAGCAGCTGTTGGTGCCATAGCACTGGCTTTTGGTGTTCACACCCAGCTGCATTCTACAAAACTGCATTCACCTCTGGAGGGCAAAACAAGGCACAGCCTCTTGCAGTAAGTGTGTCTTAATCACCTTTTTTACCTTCCTCAGGCATCAGGGCTAGTGTACAGACTGAAGGCTGTGATTCTGCCTTCAGCCCTTAAGTCAGAAGCCAGGGCCCCAGACCTGGACCTATTTTGTGTCACTGTTCTTAAATTAGCTTGTTTATTTAATGACTGTAGGCAAAATTCTGCTAAACATAGATATTTAAGTGCAAAGATGCTAAAACCACATTGCAATATAATAATAACGAGCCGCAGCTCCCACATTTCTTTGGCGAAAAAGCAGGCTTCACAACTTCTAGGCTAGTTTGCTGGAAAATTTCTTATTCTCAGCTTTGGGCTTCATATAGGAAATATTACTGCAACAGCATTCATTTAAACAAAGAATATTCCACAGAATTTTGGGTTGCAACAACATTCATTTAAACGAAGAATATTCCCCAGAATGGTTGCAAAATCCGAATTGATGCTTAGGATCCAGACAAAACTATAAAATATTTTCAGAGTATTAGTGAGGACAGAGATACTGCCATACATAAGGTTCTACCTAAGAGTTTTAAAAGTCTATCTTTCCTTGGCCGTATGCATAGAAATCAATGAAATAAATCTGAGGCACAATCTATTCATTTACTCAGAATAGTGGGATTGACTTTAGAGAGCTCATTAAACACTGTCAGTGGATTTACTTTTTGAATAAAAGCTCTAAATGTTGACTTTCCTACTTAGAACAATTTTACTGGTCATTCTCTAACTATGATGAGGTTTATACTAATTTACACCAATATAGCTGAAATGAAAATAAGGGTCAAATGGTTTCACAGATTGAGTTATTTATTTCCCCGTGGCAGCTTCAGAGTCAGACCAGGCAGATAGAGACTAAAGGTTGCGTCACCCAGCAATACAGTAACCTCCCTTAAATGAATCTGGTGATCTCAGTCCTCTTCCCAGGGGATAAATGTTTCCTGACAATGAACAAGCACACAAACAAACAAACAAATAAATAAGTGCCATCACAACTGGCACTCTTGCTGAGAAGTCTCTATAAAGGGGTCAAAACAGAGAGCTGAAGGGACACAGAGAACAAGCTATTACACCTTCTAGGCAGTTTCCCAAGTTGAATATAGTTAACGAGGTAACAGTGTGGTAGAGAAGGTGGTGGAGCTGCCCACAACTCTGTCTCTATGACCAGGGACCTTTTATGGACATTGAATTTGCATGGTAATTATTTTCTAGCTGAAAACTGAGAAGAAAGATTTTTTTCTAAATGAGTGAAAAGAGCTATTTGAAATGCTCAGTATGAGATGAGTGAATTGTTTATCTTATTGGCAAACCATGGACTCACATGGAAGTTAAAAACCCAGAGAGAACATTATTTGCAGGAATAACAGTGGCTTTGGGAGTGTGAACAGGTGATGAGTAGTGGCAGAAAGTGATTCTCATCTGCAGAATTTGAAAGATAATTTATTTAAACAGTGTTTTGCAATTAAAAAAATGCTACAGAATAAATTTGCAACAGAAGAGGATAAGAAATAGCACATACAGTTCTGGTGGCTTGCAGTGAGAGGTGTAAAGAGGGGAAAGGGTTCAGGCAGGTGTGATATAGGATGGAGCATTTAGAATTGAAAGAAAGAGCAGAAAAGGGAGGATCTAAAAGACAACAGAAATTATTATCTGATGACATAAAAATTTGGATAAGTTCAATAAAAAGGCTATTGAGCCAAGCAAAAATTTTAAATGAAATGCAGGATTTCTTAACTTTAATGTTTTCCTTGATCCTTACATTTCACAGCACTGCTTTATTTCCAACATTAACATGGCTAATGTATCTAAGTAAAAAGACATGTTACTGCTTGTCATACGATGAATAGTGCAGGGGGAGGGTTGTTAGTGGTTGAGAAACAAAGTCAGAAAAATACTGACATTCTAGAACAGAGATCCAGCTGCAAACTTCTCCAGATTCACCCAAGCAAAGTGTTCCTTCTTCTTGCTGTGTGTTTATGACCTCTGAACCTTTTGCAGGTGACAGCATTAAGATTCCAGAAGGCAAAGGGGGGCATTGAAATTCCCTGCAAGCGCCAAATCTCTCTCCATTGATCGGTGTGTTGGTCCACGATGCACGACGCAGTCATGCACAGATGTTACACAACAGCAGCAGTAGGTTACGGAGCTCTAAAAATATTTGGATTTAACTGAGAAAAAATGTAAATGTTTTAAGCCCTTTATTTAATGTCACAGCTTCTTCTTTGTCTTAAAGCAGTGGTTGCTGTAGCTAAAAGGTGGCTTATTCTTTTAGGAGATTACAGTTGATTCACACAGAATTTGAAAGGTGCAAAAAAAAGGAACAGAAAATATGGCATCTGAAAAATAGTGTAGACAGAAGAAGAAGGGGGAAAGCAGACACTTGAGAAATTTTTCAAGCATGATTCTTTGTCTTCTTGAACTCTGATTTAAAGGTTGCTTAGCAACAGTGGCAGTAACAGCTGGGACACCCTTGATCTTGTTGTGTAAACTATTAAAAATAGGTGATGGAAAGTGGCACCATGGAAACAATGACAATTCTGAAGCAGGTGTCTGCAGGGCTGCTTTTCAGTTTAATGTCAGAGGTGTAAATTACAGAATTACTTTCTCCCTTTAATCTGAATTTTTAGGAAGGCAGGAATCTTTATATCCCGAAAATTAAATAAGACTGAAGATGGCATTATCCTATTCTGTGGCACCGACTTCTGATTACTGCTTTATATAGTTTCTTGCCAGAACCTTTAAAGGATCTTCATTTCCAGAAGCCGAGGACATTTCACTCCGGTGAATTACTGAAGCAGTCCTTCAGCAAGGGACATAACTGGTATTTAGAGTATTAACCTCAGCTCTGAAAGGATCGTAACCTTGATTTCAGCTGGACAGTTTACCAAAAACTCACCCCAAATTACAATTATTAAAATCATCATCTGAAAGGCTTACCTTTTACAGGGCTAATCATCACATCCAGGATTAATAAACATAGACAATGGAATCAGCAATTCTCATTCTCAAAACAGAGACCCAGGGTCAAGATTTTTTTAATATGACTAGTAAATCTGGGGCATGCAGAAGAGGACCAATTCTCAGAAACAGTAATTGTCTGCCCTTTGAAACAGGCTCATTTTTAAGCTTTTAGATTCAATGTCCATATTAAAACAGGCAAAATTTCTTTGAAAACGTGGGACAATATCCTTTATTAGGCTAAGAATATTGAATGTGAATAAAACACTGCTTTATTAGTGTCATTTTTATGCATTATTATCTTAAATTATTACAAAAGAGAAAAATTATCCCGTGGCATAGTTGTATCATACATAGACTTTTTATTTACTTTTTTAATTTGTAATGAGAGGTAAACAGAGTCAAATATTCAAAAAAAGACTCAGAAGTCTATGCAATTTTGACATGTCTCTTATTCTATCATGCAGGTACTTGCATTCTGATTTACTATAATCACTAATCACACAAATGAAACAAAGATCTATCTGGAAAAAGAGCACGAGGAATTTTCTATCTGGCCAATAAAATTGTAGCTATGAATCTAAACAACAACTATTTAGGATGTTCTGACCGAAACAACTTCACCTCTTTACTGCAACAAATTTGAAGGATTCAGCTTAATATTTTAACACTGCTTGTGAAGTTGAAAACTATTGCCTCCTCTGAGCACCTTTCCTTCTGCTGAGGTTGGTTCATTGATAAAGCAGTATCTTGCATTAGTGTTGCTTTTGCTTATCTTGGAATAGAGAAATTAGGGACCGGAATGTATCATTTTGGTATTATGTTGCAGTGCACTGCACTATTGTTAGAAGATATTCTGAATCCCACACTGAGACAGGCTAGAGCTGACGTATAACAGCATTACTTCCCAAGAAACTGACTTCTACCGTAACCTGGCTGGAAAGTAAATTGTGGGTATAAACCTTAAACTTCTGGGCTTACAGCAAATTTGATAGAAACCCTTACTGCGTTCTTGGTTGAGTGGGCAAACCAACAGTATAGGGTAGCATGAAAGTTACAGACTATCTCTTCTAATCTAGTTTATTCTTACATACTTTCATACATTGTTAGACAGAACAATCACACAGACAGACACCTTCAAATAGCGGAATTGACACTGGGTTGTATGTGAAAGAACGTAATAGTATTAAACTTTTGTGCTCAGCATACATTTCTTCAAAGACTCTTCCATAGTGTGCAATGATATACTAGCCAAGCAGATAGACTTGTCTTCCTGACCACCATGAATTAAGCTAAGTGACAAAAATGACTTCACAGAAGTCTGGTCTTACCAATAGTTTCATAGGAACCATTCTACAATCATCGAGTAACATTGAATTGTTTATTTTACTCAAATTATCTTGTGAAATAATGTATTTTATTTCATTTGTCCTGTATGAAAATCAGCTGGTCCTCCTCTGAAATTCAGATGAATGGAGAATTGTCAAAAAACGTAGGATTTATTTTCAGTGTTCCGTCACTTGGTTCTTACTGGTAGCAGCTGATTCACAAAGAAAGTCACTTTTAAAAGTTTTATTGGGGAAATTAGGTAATGGATCTTATTTTAATTTTTTACATATATGAGGGCTCTGCTGAAAGCTTCCAGATGGGGGGTGGAATAGAGATTTCTCATTTTTAACTTGGGTATTACTCTACTTTTAAAAAATTATCTGAAGTCAATGGAATTATCTAAGGAACAAAATATTATAATTGACTATATCTCAGATTTAGAAAACCCCCATATATTCAAAACCGATATCTGATACTGAGAAAGTGTCATGGAAATTATTAAGGATTTTCTTTAAGGATTTCAGGGAAAATAAAACTTACTACATGTATGACTAATCTGTCTTTGCGTATCCATTATACCAAAGAATTCCTTGAATCATGCTAGGAATTATGCCAGCTTAAAAGCTTTATGAGTGTAAAAAGGTGCCACAAGCTGCCTTTACTATTTGCTAGTGTCCTACATTTTTTGAGTTCCTGAATTTCTGTATACACAGATATATTTTGCTCTAACAACAACCAGAACCGTTAGGATAGGATATCACAGGCAATGAACTGCATTTTACAGAAGCTAGGAAAATGAACTCCATTTTACAGTTAGTTAGGAAAACATGGTAGAACTATACCATCACAGAATGGTGGGAGTTAGAAGGGACATCATAAAATCATCTAGTCCATCCTCACTGCTAAAGCAGTAACCTGCTAGAGCAGGTTACACGGGACTACATTTAAGCAATATCTCTAGAGAACGAAACTCTGCAGCCTGTCTGGGCAGCCTGTGCCAGTGCTCTGATACCCTCAAAGGAAAGAGGTTTTCCTTCATGTTCAGGTGGAAATTCTTGTGTTCCAGTTTGCATCCATTGCCCCTTGTCCTGTCACTGGGCAGCACTGAAAGTGGCCACATCCTCTTGACTCCCATCTTTTAGATATCGATAAGCATTGACAAGATTCCCTCTCAGTCTTCTCCAGGATAAGCAGACCCAGGTCCCTCAGCATTTTCTCATGAGAGAGATGCTCCAGTTCCCTAATCATCTTTGTATTCCTCCACTGGAATCTCTCCAGTAGTTCCTTGACTTTCTTGAACTGGGGAGCCCAGAACTGGACACAGTACTTTAGATGTGGCCTCACTAGGACAGAGTAGAGGGGGAAGATAACCTCCCTCGAACTGCTGGCCACTAGCCACACTCTTCTTCATTCACCCCAGTACACCATTTGCCTTCTTGTCCATGAGGGCACATTGCTGGCTCATGGTTGATTTGTTGTCCACTAGAACTCCCAGCTCCTTCTCCACAGAGCTGCTTTCCAGCAAATCAACCCCTAACCTGTCTGAGTGTACAGGGTTGTTCCTGCCCTTGTTCAGGACCTTACATGTGCCCTCATTGAACTTCATTAGGTTCCTCTCCACTCAACTCTCCAGCCTGCCCAGGTCTCGCTGAATGGCAGTACAGCCTTTGGTCTATCAGCCAATCCTCCCAGTTTCGTATCATCAGTGAACAGGCTGAGGGTACACTCTGTCTCTTCCTCCAGGTCATTGACGAATATGTTGAACAAGTAACTCTCCAAGTAACAGTAACAGTTACAGTCACAGTAACTAAGTTATGTTCTTTAGAGAAGGAAACCTTTCAGCTGACATTTTCTCATAAATGTGTCCTCTCCATTGGAGGGCTTTGATGGGTAAATCCAAGGGAGACATAATCTCAGCATATCTGTTATTAGCTAAATGTTGCTTTAAATTCTTTTGCACTGTTTGCTAATGTTGTGTTTTTCTGTGGATTGGTACTTTAAACTGATATTTTTCCATAGCTATTTATAACTCTCTAAAATCCTGTTTTCATCCCTTTTTCCTTATTTGTCACTTGCATAGAAAGCCCATGTATTTAGGAGAGAAAAATCTTCTGGGATCAGTCCAAGGTCAGTAACGAAACCTCACAAGAAATTAGGACCATCGTGGATCTACCAGTAGGTTCTACCAATCTGTTCTAAGCACAAGGAATACCTAGTTTCTTCTCTAACATGGATATTAAAAAGCCCTACCGCAAGATTTTCTTTGTTTGAAGAAGCTGAGGGGAACAAGTAAAGCTACAGAGGTCCATTATGTTGCTCAAAGTACTGGTGGAATGTTCTATTATATTCTGTAAGGAAAAAATAAAAGCAGTGTATTCTTGGGCTACCTGGTGGGTCTGAAATATACTCTAATTGATCACCTTGTCTGGCAGAAGAGTTGCCTGGAGAATTTTCAGGTGGATTCTGAGACTAAACTCTTTAGTTCAGCTGCTGCCTTCTATGTTTGTATAACATCAAATGTTAAATCCCTAATTTAAGAAGGAGAATCCCCTGAAGCTGCTCTCTGCAAATGAAATAAAACCAAAATAGTTTCAGTATACATAGCATTACAAATCTTTTCATATGCCTCCTCCACTTTAGTGGTGATCTTGTCATCAATCATCTTTTTCTCTGTGTTGTACTTCTAAAACTGATGACTGAGGTGGACAGAAATGGAATAAGGAGTCATACGAAAGACAGTACTCATCTTGTCATCTAAGTAATCCTGTACCTTCACTTGATCCCACTAAGTGGTTTGGGAAGAGGAAGAGCAGGGACTACTCTGGGTGCTGGGGTGTTAGAGAAGGCTGCAGGGCTCACCTGCCTCTGCATGCTGCCACCTGAGCTTTCTGCAGAGTTTGGAGATCAGCCTGGAGCTGGGGGACAGACTGGGGCCCAAACCCCAGACAGCTTGAATGGCACCCCCATATCAGAGGGAAAGGGTGCCTGGGGCAGTTTTCAGGTGGGGCAGGTCCAGTAACCTCTATGGGTGCACTTGATGCCCTGATGCCTTTCTTCGCTATTAGGAGAGAAATTTCCCATTCACATTTCTGCCTTCTCTCCCCATCCCCCACTCTCTCTCTTCCAGACTCTCTGTCTATTTTTGCTTGATTCAGCATTTTCAGAATCTGTGTGTGAGGCTGTTTTCTGTACATGCTAGCAAATAAACATATGGAGCAGCCCAACAAGCCCATGCTCTTGCTGATTTCACTGCCTGCTGGGCGATATAATGAACTACCAAGTAAACTGTTTGCCAGCAATATTTTGTGATTAATGCTTTAAAAAAAAATAAGCCCAAGAATGGTAATACAAGAGTTGAAAACTGGAGTACCCATATTCCATTCTTCTCAGAAGAGATTCTTCTCTTGCTATGCCTTGACAGGTATCTTCCCACCAGGACTGCAGTTCGCAATGTAGAAATTAATCAGATGTTCGAGATAATTAAAAACACATTCCTAAGTGCTTTTGGGAAAGAGAGATGTGGAATGAAGGGACTAGTTCTTAAATGGACTTACAGACAATGATTTTACAGCTCAGTTCCCCTCAGCATCCCTATTAAAATGAATCTTTAAGTTAGTTTCAGTCTGTTTGCTGTTGTACTGTATCAGCAAAATGATTACAGACATCTGATCTCAAAGGAAATGCACATTAAAAAGTTGTTTTGTTTTGTGGTTTGGTTTTGTTTTGTTTTCCCTCAGTAGCAGCTTTGTAGACAGGGGTCAGTGGAAACTAGAATATTTGTATTCACGTAGAGGAAAATTAGGGGAGTTCCTGAGGATGTAGTGAACATCTAGACGCAAACATGAGCCATGGAGATTCCTGTCTCTGAGGGATAATGGGGCTACTACTGGTCTCAGAAAACTGAAGTCCTTGAGCCAGTAAAGAGTCCCAGAGACCTTTGACAAGACAGAGCTGGTTTCTGGTTTGCATTTGCACAAGCTATGGAAATGATGAATAGTCAGTGAGGTTTGCTTGAGAACTTCACCCCATCCACTCAGAAGATAAGAGGCATTTCCTTTGCTTTATCCTTCTCTTGTGTGTTTTCCCAGTGGAAGGAACAATTGGAAATGTTAGGAGGATTTGTTTCTAAAAAGCTTCCAAAGATTTGTGTAACTATTTTAGGAAAAAAAAAATCTATCCCTTGATAGTTTTTCACTGAGAAGATTATGCCTTTTTACTGTCCTCTTATCTGGAATCAAAATGTATGCCTTCCTGAATAGCCCAAAAAAGGAAAAAGAAGTGAGACTTTTCAAACCCCACAGAAGAAATTATGCTTTCAGTAACATGCAATTTTGGCCACATGTTACATATTTATTGAAAATATTGCTTATTTGTCTGAGGTTGGTTTTTTGGTGTTTTTTTATTTGTTTGTTTAGGGGTTTTTTTAGAATGTCTTGCTCTTTTCAAGGCTCACTGTCCCTTCTGGCACTGGAACTACATAATACTGAATACGTGTGACACCACATTAATTTCCATAGCAGGGGATTAGGATATTACAAACATGGGATTAGGTCCACTTGAAGGATCAAAGCAAAAAGAGAAGTGAGATGTGAAGAATAAACCTTTTTTTTTTTTCCCCAAGCAAAAAAAATATCCAGGATAATAGGGTACAAAATGAAAAAAAAAAAGCAACTGGCCAAGTGAATATTTGTAATTTAACCTGAGCTCCTGATCCATGAGAATATTGGATTTTACCCGATATATTTTTTATCAGAAAGATTCTGAATTGTTTGTTTTCTTTTGCTTTCTACTGCTGCAGCATTATTCATACAGAAACCAATACAGAATCTGAAACAATATCCTGGGGCCATTTTCATACAATTTAGAATCTTGTATTCATGTGCATCAGGGAACAGCTTTCTGATACACTTCCATTCACATTGCTAAGTTGTTGCAGTACATTTGTGGTTGAATTTTCCATTGATGCTAGAGCAGTGTATAATTAGCAGTGAATAACTTATTCCATGAATCAAGCTCGTCTTCCTCATTGTGGAATGTCCACAAATAGATAAAAACATATCCCTTATTCCATTTTACTGTAGAATGAAGAGAAGCTTTCTGTTTTAAACTCTGTAGGTTTGTGAGTATTGTGCTGCAATTATTCAGTAACTGAATTTGGATATTAAATGGGTGCTTGATAATACAATTTTTCACCTAATTGCCATAATTTTCTATCCTTTCATTCAAAGTGTTACAATTTCAGGGTGGGAGATTAATCTGATAGAAACTGGCATAAGTGCATTGAATGTAAAAGCTGCTTTGTGAGACTGAAGAAAGAAAACTGAAGCAGCATATTATGTGTAGAGATGGTCTGGACAAAACAGAAAACCATAAAAGAAGTAAATCCCACTGGGTCCAAAAATTCCACCTTAGTTTTCTGCACAAAAATGTTAAGAAATATCTTCCCAGTTCCTTAGAAGAAGTTATGATTTACTTCTTCAGGAGTAAGTGGTTCTCTAATTGGTTCAGTAACTGGTTCAGGAGTCTTGACAAAGCCAAAGAGCTCTAGTTCATTCAGAAAAAGTAGAAAGAGATAGATAATTTTCAAATTTCTTTTTCACATTGCTTTTCTTTGTTATGCTGCACCAAAATCTTTCTATTGACAAAGCAATAATGAGTTTTGCTTTCACATTTGAACGTTATAAAATAAATTACATGGAAAAATGTCTCATTTCATAGGAAGTTTCCATAAGGGGTCTGAAAACATGTATATTTAAATTTAAATGTATTCTTTATGATCTACTGCCATATGCAAGCACTGCTTTCCTTGAAGGTGAAGGAAGGTGCTACTCAGAGAAAGAAAATGTAACAATTAATACATTTTGACCACCTTTAAACTTTCTGTCTGGCCGTGGGCATTATGAAGGACACTCAGATTCTCTATGTTTAGTTAATGGATATTATGATGAGGAAGGCTTCTCTCCCTGAGATTGGGGTGAACAACAGCAGAGTTTATCCTGACTTTGGTAAGTCGACATTAATTCCTTGCAAGTGACCATGCATGTGTGGAAAACTATTTTTGAAAATAGTAATTATGGGATATGTGCCACAAAGCATTCACTGAAGAGTTTAGAGTACTTTTCACAGTCAAGCAGTCAGCTCAGATAAAACAAAGTGAATGAAGAGCAAGTGGAATTCCTTATTTGTCAAGACTGAACCCTGATCCCTAAAGTAACTAAAACAAAGTTGCTAAATAAAACACCCCTTTGAATGAACTTTGCAAATCAGACTTGCACACTGTGAGTAAATTAAAAGTAGGTATACAGAGCCAATGCGTGACTGACAGAACCACCAGCAAATCTAATTGCGTATGGAACTTGAAGATCTCACTGGAGAGTTCTTCACTGAAAATAATTGCGTGTGCTCTAGGCTGTTCACTCTAGGCTGTAGAGTCTGGAGAGCTTAAGGTTTTTGGGTTTGTTTTTGGGTTTATTTAAAAAAATAAAAAAAAAGAAGAAGAAGAAAAAGAAGAAAAGGCGGCAAGAAAGAGAGTGTTTTCTTGCCAGGCATATTTATCTAAGCTCACAGCTCAAGATTAATCCACAAGGGCATAGAGGCAGAAGATTAAGGAACTAAAGACAGTCTTCATTCCTTGCTGAATTTTATTTTTGCTTTGAAGCTATTTGAAGGAGTATGTCCATAATACTGCACTCTGTCAAGCACAAGACATTGTTCTTGAAACAGACGTTCAATACATTTGTATCATCTGTGTAGCGGCACATACATACAATTATGCAACAGAAGCAATATGCTCACAGAAGCTGCAGAGAAATTTATCATATGTGAGTAAGACATCAAGAAAAGAAATCCCATTTGCCTTGTTTTCAAGTGATGATGGAATTAATGCTATATTTACGCTGAGGATGGTATGAGAATTTTGATGGAACATAGAATTTGCAAGGGGTTGTGAAGCAACAAGATAAATCCCTCATCTAAATTTGAAAGATCCAGGAATCATACAAAGCATGTGCACTCTACACACTACAGAGTAAAAACAGAAAATTTCAAATTTAATCAGTGTTAAAGTCTGACCTTAAAACATAAGAGACATTCAGTTAATAAGACAGCAGAAATGTGCTCCAAAGACATTTGGAGCCTTACATTTTACACCGAAAATTTAGCTGAATAAGAAAAAAATCTTATGTGTACATATAAACAACTAAAGGGTTAAAAGCAGAACACAATGAGTCAAAGTATTTGCTGCAAACCGGAAATTAACTGCTTACTTATAATCTTTCACTGGTGGTCTTCCAGTTAGCTAAGCTCAGTTTTTGCATAATAAATGTACTAAAAATAATAAACTATTTTTATTTGAAATAAAAGTAAAATTGTAGTATACAGAAAGCGTCTCCTGTACATTGCAAAAAAAAAAAAAAGGTATGAAATAGGTTCTGAAGGAAACTGAAACTTGAGAAAAGCAATGGGAGCGAAAAACATGTAAGTCATCAATTCCTTGAGTACTTTCTCATTTAAACTATGTCATACAAAAGCAAGGAGAATTTGTGGGTTTAATCTGGAAGGGAGATTCAGGGATGCCTGAGACAACTGTATGTTTGTGTATCTTAGTTTCTCCAACCAAAATGAAGAATTTATCTAATCAATGTGCATGACACATAGATGAAGTCACAATCAACTTTAAGGAGTGATAAAAGCTTCTGCTAAGTCCATGGAAACAGAATTTTACCCCATACAGTGCCCATCCCTCTCTCACAGGACAGTGATAAGCAGTTGCTTGAAAAGACCAAATAACCAATTATTAACTGTTGTGAAAGTAAACCGTGTGTGTACAGCATACCAATCAGGGTTCAGAAGTACAGCAGCACTTTTGTGGTAAAATATGGACAGTCTTTTAAGAAAAACAATGCTATATTCAAGAGACTTTGTAATTGCTTTTGGAGGAAACGTACGAGAAGGCTGTGCTATTTTTCTGATCCAGATATAGGTCAAGAAGCAGTTTTGGCTATTATTTGGAATTAAACCAAACAAATCTCTGAAATTATTTCCATTCCAGGCACTGCAAAACTTTCTAATTCAGTGGAAACAGAAGCCAAATGATGGTGATGTGTTTGGAGTGATACGTACTGGTCTCAACATCAGATATTCTCCCCAGTCCTTGGAGATGCATTGTCAGAGAGCACTGTATATATGGTTGTCCCTGAATCAGAAGCAGGCAGCCAAACAGTGTTTGTCTAGTCCCTGATGAGAATTTTAGTATCTAATGAAAAAGTAAGAGCATAAAATTATTTCATTGCCTTGCATGAACTGAGTACTAATACTACTGAATTACCAGTATTTTTGTGTTGCCAGTATCTCTTCTTTGAACCACACATACTTATAAACAGCCTTCACAATTCAGAAGATTGATATTTAGGACTTGGAATGTCTCTACGAGTACATCTGCCTTGTGCAGCACTGTCTCATTTCATCTTCTTTACAACTTCAGGATCTCATGCAATGTTTCTTAATAGCTGTAATAAAGTGGCTCCACGCAAGAAAGTGACAAAAGTGCATTCTGTCAGCAAACAGAAGGCAACTTTTGCCTGTGTGACCTTTGATGTACTCTTTACACTGAGGAACTGATAATTTTCTTCGCCATGTGCTTTACAGTGTTCTGACAACTGTGGATTTTCATGTCAGACCCCAACAAAAAGTCCATTATTACAGCTTACAACCACTGTAGGAAGTACTGTAATAAGAAAATATATGTGAGGAACAAAGAAAGTGCTTCAGTGCAAATAAAAATGGTGTTGTGAGTTAAAACAAGACAGACTGATTAAATAGCAGACAAAAAGGTCCTTACCTAAATATGTAAGACACAAGATCTGCATTAAGCAGTAGATATTTTCTCTCTTATCTCAGGCTTAGCATAATTTTTGCTATGACTGTAACACAATGTTCTTATTGTTGGTTTTTTCTTTTCTTGTTTTTTTTTTTTTTCCCTGAAAGTAAACAAGTGCACTGGCATTTAGTTCTAAGGTTGTGTAAATTCTACCCAGCTAACTAGAAGTAAATAGTTTGACTGGTATTTTTATAGAAGCCTGAACATATGTAAATCCCTTGAGCATTTCAAAGACGGGAAAGGTTCTAATTCACTTTTTAATAAGTTCTGTATACTTGATGGGCACACTCACATGCTTCTGTAGACAGCATGGCCTTTTCCTCTATAGATCTCAAAGACACCCACTCTGCAAGTTACCTCCTTGATCAGAGAGGGAGCTTTTTGACCATACATGGCCAAAAGATTAGGTACAATTTAGGTATTGCCACCTGGGCAGGTTGCTAGCACCGTGAATTCGGGTCAAGGTCCTCTCCAAAATACACTTTCTAACATGCTTTCTGTAGTTTGCTTAGATAATTTTTAGAGAAAGAGTTCACCACCAGATGAAAAACGTAATGGCCATAGCTATTACATGCCAGGGTTACATTATACATAAGAAAAACTTGTGCACAACAGAAGGTTTTCTGAGGGATCCAGCAGCTAGGAACTTGAATTGTGCCTGCAAATTAAATCCGCAAAAGACAAAGGAAGTCCAGTTTGTATCCACTGGCTATGGCAACAGAATCTTGGACATTAAGCAAATGATTCTTAATGAAATTGTTGAAGGAAGCAGAGGCAGGTTTCCTAGGAACAGAATCAATGCTGGGGACTTCAGGTTACATGTCTGAAATTCAGCCATCTCTTTGGTGTTGTCACCTTCCTAAATGTCTGAGCACTTGTGTGTCCAAAAGTGAGACTGCGCTTCACTGCCTGTACCTGAACTTGTGCAAATATGCTAAGTGATAGGTTTCCTCAGGCCGGTAGCCTGTTATTTGTTGTGTGGAAACAAGTATCTGTGGAATCAAAACTGTGTCTGGAACACAGCTGAGATCTACAAAGAAAAAGATTGTGAATTTGAGAAAATACAAATATGTTTTGTTTCTATCACAATATAACATCATAATATAACAGAACCCGTGTAGACCAAGTCTGATAACACTTTCAAAGTTGTTCCATTTCCTCAGGGACATCCCACACCAGACCCATGTAATCCCACCATAGTGTGTCGGTCACTAGAGGGATGTCTGGAAAAGGCAAGCGACACTTTTCACAACAGCAGTGCTCATGAAGAATTTCCCAAGCTGAATTACTGTGTCAAGTTTTCTATACCTTTGACTTGTCAAAGATCAGTTTTCAGGCTGGCATGTCCAGGTTTTGAGTCCTGTGGAAAAAAAGTAGATGGAGAGACAACTTTCCTCTCTGACAACCTATTAGGCTCCTGTTGATAAATCCTGGTGTGACAGACAATTCAATGTAAAATGAGCATCCAGAAAGCATACAGAGAGAGAATCTTAAGGCTCTGTAACATTCTGCTTCACAATTAAATGCCAGATGTATTTTTCCATCTAATGATTAGCTTAGATCAGCATTTTCTCTTCATAAAAAATCAAAAGGATTAGAGACAGGGACCCTAACACTCATCTAAGAGTAAGATTTCTCTTATGTTGGTCTTTGTGAACAGCAGTGTTGTTCACCTGTGAATCAGATGTAGGATGACAAGAAAAAACAACAGTAAAATTAGTTACTAAACAAACAAAAGGTGATATACACACTGATGGAAAGGGGAAATTAAAAAGCTAAAAAAAACTCCCTCCTGCTAAGTAATGAACTAGACCTGGGTCTGGCAGAAAGTACTTTATTTCCCAATTCTGTATTTCATGCAAAAGAAGGAGAATATTTCCAGTGCAAGATACTATTAAAAAAACCTCTGTGCATTACAGAATTTAGCAAAATTTTTCCAGGTAGCTGCTTGCATAACTGACATCACCATGTAAGCTGCAAAGTACTGACCAATTTAAATTCCTGCAGATACACTGGCTAAAAATCTCACATGTTTTCACTAAGGCTAAATTTCAGGAAAAGCAACTTTTAATGACATTATCACACATAATTATCAACATTTTTTAAAAATGGTTTTGAACCAGCGATGATATAAAATTTATTTTGAAATACCATCTACTTTTTAAATAAAAGGTATGTATCAGGGTTTCAGAGAAGTCTATGGATTTAATACAGCTAAGAAGATGTTTTGTGAAGAAAATTTCAAGATTAGCCAAACAAGAAGCATGTGTTATCGATGAGAAAAAGTTGTGTTTAGAAAATAATATTCTGAGAACACATTTTTGAAAGCTAGTATTAACTAAGCCTACTGGTACAGACATTCTAGAATTGTTTTAAAATGTATCAGTCCAGTAAGATAATTATTTCAAAATAGAAATAGTTTATTTAACAAGGATTAAAAGGCTTGATAAATCAAAACTAAGGCAAATTCTTCAAAGACAACTAAATAGTCTTTACTGTCATACACAAACACACCACTAAATACTTCTGTATGCCAAAATGTTCCACTTTGAATGGTTTACTGATTCTTTTAAAAGCTAGAGTACACACATGTTACTAATTAAATAGAATGCTGAACCTGAAAAGTTCACCAGATAAAGCAGTAATGATACTTTGGAAACTTCCATCTGTTTAGTCTTCTGGAAATCCCAGAGATATAACTGATGATATTTGAGGGCTTTTGTCACAAGAAGCAGAAAAATTTGTCCCTTAGCTCCCAGAGACAAAACCTCATGCCCGAGCCCCATATTCAAATTACTTTCTCTTTTGTATCAACAAAACTGTAGTTAATTGGGCCTTTCCTTTTATAAATTAGGGGATAATTCTGCAAGATTCTGGACAGTACTGAGTGCTACTAAACCCCCTGAATTTTCAATGGAATTGAAGGAAAACATCAACTTTCAGTATTTATTCCTGCACTAAAAATGTGCGCTATACATTTAGATTTCTGTACACATAGTCAGAAATTGGTGTACAGTTCATACACTGTGCTTGTGTTCACTCAACTTAGAGGAAAGCCACAGCTGAGTGGCTTGATTTCCTTCATTTAACAATAACTGCTATGGACAGCTAGAGCATAGCATGCTGCAATATCAGCTTGCACCTACCTGAATAGGCACAGCATTTTCATTCACTTTCCGTGCTGTATCTGGCAACCTTTTGAGTGTTCAATGCACACTGTGGTCCATGCAATACAATGGAATTCTGAGATTAAATCTGACAAGTGAGCAATTTTTTTCAAGGCAAAAATATCTGCAGACAAAAGTCATGTTAGGAAAATTATCACGAAGTCAGT
>NW_010407538.1:50512-80190 GCF_000710305.1 Buceros rhinoceros silvestris | reverse complement strand
TAGGGAAAGCACCTTAAATAACTGTGAATTTCAAAAATTCCATTTTTTATGTATTGGGTGATTGTACTCCAATGGTGCTGTATTAAATATGACTGATCACACCTGCCACTCACGCAGAGTACCAGAACAGTATGCAGTATTTTTTTGTTAAATTGTTTTTAACTATTTTTGTATTGCACACACTTTTAAAGAATTTCCAAGCACTATAGTGAAAACAAACATACACAGACTGGTACAAGTTTCTTTTTATGAGTTTAAATAAAATACACAAAGAGCCTGTTCAAAGACAGAGATACGAAAAATCTCCAACCTGCAACTGATATGTAGAGGATTATTCTTTTTAATTTTTAATTTGGAACTATTATGATAAAGGAGATTTCATAAAGCAAAAACATCTCATGGAGTCATCTATAACTTATTTGTGTTATATTTTATATAGCAATTGTTTTAGGTTGAATAATCAATCTAATTCTATCAGTATAAACTTCAATATTAAAATATATAGGTATTATTAAATCAAATAGAAAATTTTCAGGAAACTCATGAAGACAATGGAGCGAAAGCAATGGGAAGCAGAAATTTGTTTCCCAGGAAGAAATAAAAATCACTGGCTATTGATCATGGGCATGGAAAAACTGATTAGCACCTACCTAGTAATTAACAATCTGTATTTTAAAAAAGTGCACCTAGGGAAGAAAAAAATTCTACAACCAAATAATTGTAGATTTTAAGAAACAATAACAAATACATTCACTAATTTTTTGGAACGATCAGCATGGCTTGATTTTTGAACAATCATTTTTAGGCAATGTTAAAACCCTGAACTAATTCTTTAAATTTGACCTTTGATGGATTAGGGATTAGGAGAAGGAGATTCATAATCAATTTGAAATTAGACCACACATGGAGAATAGTAGATATTTCTGATGCCAGCTATTTCTGATATTAATCACTTCACGGACAAAATTTTAGGCAGTAACTTAAAACCTGAGCTCATGACATTGATTATGACATTGATTATGACATTGAGGCTAGTAGAATAAATATTTTATATAAACTTGAAATGGATATAAAGTTGAAAAGAAACTAGAAGAAAAAGATGCTCCAGGGTCTTTGAGGCATATTCTGGGGACATAAGATCTGTAGTGACAGGACAAGGGACAGCAGTTTTAAATGGAAAGAGGGCAGATTTAGATTGAACACAAGGAAGATATTTTTTTATGATAAACATGGTGAGACATTAGAGAAAGTTGCCCAGAGAAGTTGCATATATCTTATCAACTCATGTGTTCAAGTCCTGGTTGGATGGGAATTTAAGCAACCTGATCTAGTGAAAGATGTTCCTGTCCATGGCAGGCGGGTTGGAACTGGATGGTCTTCAAAGGTCCTTTCTCACCCAAACCATTTTGTGGTTCTATGATCCTACAAATTTATTTTTGCCATCATTGATTATTTCTGTGATTTCTTCTCTAATGTGTTTCTGAAAATCTGGTTGACAACATTTACCTAGAATACACGTTGTAGGTCTAAACCCATTAAAGATCATGAGGAAACAACTTCAAGGAAAGCGGGGCCATGTCATGTACTTTATGCAGTATTTCTAATGTAGTGGCATTTCATGAAAACTTACGTAGAAATAGACCAAAGGATGCAAGCTATGTAAACAGATTAAAATTATCTGCTTTTGGATTTATGATTGTTTTAGCAGGACTCTCTTATAGCCTGACCCTCCATTTGAAATGGCTTGGGCTAAATTTGATTTAAATTAAAAGCAAACAAACAAAACCAAAACAGAAAAGAATGAAAGTTCAAGGGCAAGGCATAGCTATGCTGCTATCTGGAATGATTTAACAACCACCAGCAGGCGTGCTGCAATAGATAGATTTTTCCAACTTTAGTCCAGGGCTTTCAACACTCTCCCATCTCCTATGTTCGATTGCTTTCTATGAGATGAAGTGGGGTGTTTCTGACAGCACTTCTTGATTTAATTTTGTACCGTTGGGCAACAACATATCAGCTGTAGTGCCCCCCTGGTGGATTTGTACAAGCTGGGGGATATAGCAATATCCTATTGGATTTTTTTGCTATCATAGGCAGGATGCCAGACACAACAGAGAGAATTAATTATTAACAGCACTGCTATCTTTCTAACATAGCTTCAAGGCACTATTGTGTTTGGTCTCACTGATGGTGATAATTCTCAACCGTTCTGTGTATAACGAACCGCATATGCCTCTCAGATTTCAGCCCTTAATCTAGCAGGTTATCCGTTGTAACCACAAATCCTGTCACTCCTTCAGTATGTAGGTATTGGAGTTTGTGATGTAAACGGCAAACCTCTCTGGCATGGCAGTAACATGTACAGGATTCCACTGCATGGCACACCCTGGCAGATACATGTGACAAATTAATGGAGGTTGCTCATTATGAGAATTTATGCTCATATATTCCAAAATAACCAGCTAAATTCCATACTGTAACTAACGCAGGTGATGACTGCCATTGCATCAGTGACAGAAGGAAGTGGCAATTCTCTTATTCTCTTTCAAGTCTGGCTTAAAAGTTGAACTGTTGTGAAGGGCATACCTTTTGTCTCTTTTTTTTAATCTGAAAATGGACATTTTCAATGTTTTCTAATTTCAGTACTGTACCTTCTTTTCACTTTTTTCAAGGGCATCTGCTCAGTGTCCTGTATAAACATCTAAGAACTAACAAATCTGTGTTAAATCCTATCTTTAATAGTCGTTGTAAGTTGATGCATGTATATGTTACCAATATTGCACTCCTAAATCAGACTACAAGTAAGCTGAGGCAAATTAAATGGAGAAACAGATTAGGAGGGAGATTTTAAAAATTACCATAAAATCAGCAAACACTAGCATTCCTTCACTAAAACCAATAGGTACTGAATCAAAGGAAATCAAAGGAAAATGAGGTTAAAGCTAGTTATTTTCTTAATATTTATACAACACCGAAGTTATTAATGAGACCGAATAGACAAGAAAGGGGCAAGCAATTACTTTTAAAGTGTCTAAGGTAATTACCAAAGGGCAATTTTCACTATTCCTAATAAGAGGAGTTTAAGCTTATGTTTATGCAGAAATCGAGAGCTGTGTAGAAAATTTATTCTCAGAAGAAGTTAAAAATCTTCAAAATGTGAGTCAACTATTCTCCCTCTGAAGGAAAAATACTCCTTAGCATAAAATGAGGTTTTTTCATTTGCGAATTTCAATAGAATAATTTGTATTTACTCTTAAAAAATTATTCATTTATTGGTTGATATATATTATATATCCTTAAAATACAATTATTCAAATAATACCAAAATAATTTTAAAAGAAAAAAATGCTGAAGCATGAGATGGAACTTTTGTTATATTTCAACACTGTCATAACTATTTTTTTGAAACAAAATTCAACAAAGATTTCACAAAAACTTCTCACAGATAATGAGACAATGGGGCATCGAACAGTTGACATTTTCAAGGGGAAAGTCATCATGTCAAAAATGCTTCTTATCTTCTCTTGAGACTCTTCTGAGACTATCTCAAAGACTAACCATTTTCATTAGATTAATGGTAATATTCAAGAGTTTGCAAAGAAAGAAAGGCTAGGGAACAACTTCACAGAAGAACACTGAAGGCTTTTATTTTTTTGTTTTTTGCATTTGCCATTTCTCAATTCTTTCTTCTTGTGTATAATCACATAGTTATATACATATTTTGGATCCTAGATTCAAAGTCTGCATTTAGAAAGTTTTATAATGTGTTTTATTTTCTTGTTTAAAGTTAATAGCAGAGAAGTTAAAAAGTAGTAGTAGATTATTTTTTCACCAATATTCAATTAAATTCCTGTCCTTACTTACCAGAAGTTTTAGTCATCACTTTTGCTTTCTTATTTAGAATACAGCTAAAAACATTTCTGGGCTATTATCTGTAAGCTATTTTTTTAAACAATGGTTGGATAAGCCGTGTTTATATGCGTATTGGTATGTTCAGTGAGTGAAGTAGATAACCAAATTAGGTTTTCAAAGTCACTCCGAAAGCTGAAATAAATTTAATATGGTGCCACAGTGGACTGTATGGCCCTCTATAAGCAGAGAATGGTAAGGTGTAAGGCTTTGTTTATTTTCAATATCTGATAACATCTGAGGTGAAAAGATTAAAGAACAAGAGAAAAGTAACAATAAACATATTTATTTTTTAAATCATTGTACTCCCTTCAAGGTATGTTTTGAAAGCTTAATATCATGCCCTTTGCTCATTTTCTGTTATATAAATAGAATGCTCTAGTAAGGGAAAACGTAACTTCAGCTTTCAAAAACTCAGGCTTAATGCATTGTATGTATTCATCGGGTAATCGAGGATGCAGCTTACAGCTGAGGGAATAAGGAAAAGAAAAAAGTCTAAAAATTAATTTAGCTAAAGACATGCAGCAAATACTCAGGTGCTCTACTGAGATTGTTATTTTGTAAGCAACATCTGAAATCATTATAACTGCAGAGGGATAGAGATTATTTTCCTTTTTTGTTTTTTGGATATGCTAATTCTGGAATAGCTTGTATTGCTACAAGCCATGTAATGTTAGGCTGGGTTTAGGAAGAAATGAGGAAGTATGGTGTTCAAGACTAGCTTTGATGACAAATAATAAATAGTTCCTATCTCATAAATAGTTTGACAAAAATAAATAAATTCCAGAGCACTTTGAGATGGACTTCTGGAGAGGTTTGCTGGAGTCAAATATCTGCTTTTCACCAAATGAAACAGATAATGTTTATGCCATCTACGTAAGTTATATAACATCTATATAACATTACTTCCAGCTAGTGATTCTTTTCATCCTTCCTTTGCATTCTGTTTTTGCTAATGACTTCTAGGACAGTTCATGAAAGTGTTATTCTATTCGAGGTTCCAGTTTGGAAGAACACTGGTAAATATGAGGAAGATTAAATCGATTCAAATGTAATTGGTACTTTTGCAAATATATTCTGTATTTTGCCAGATAGGAACAATACATACCAAACACGTTTTTGCAGCAGTACTACAAAGGCTGATGGTATTTTTAGAGCACAGTGGAGCTTTTGAAGGAAAGTACTATCTAAAGCCTTGATATTTGCGGAGTAAAAGGAATGGATAGCCATAGTTTCAATTCCATGTGTGTTGAACAAGCATTATCATGTGGTTTTATACTTCACTCACTTGCCTGTTCATTTGTTTTCATGGAACTATCCCCACAGAACAATATAGAAAAAAAATTAAATGTATGAGTAATAATATCTGTTCTCAAATGTCCATACAGAAAGAAATGGAACTTGTAATTATTTTTGTGTTAAAGAACATCCTTTTAATGTCTAACATTTATTTTGAATGTTAGAATCCAATTACCATGTAATAATAAAGACCTTTACAGTACAATATCTTTCAGCACAGGGGGCTTATGTAGCTAGTTTCAATCCATTATTTGTACATTTCCAATTTGTTTAGTACAAGAGTGTAATTAGGGAGAAATACAGAACAATAGAAAATGGTTAAGTTTTGTCAGAAATGTATACAAATACAGCGTGATATAAGAGCGCAAAGAGAGTAATGAAAAAGAAAGGGCAAAGCATTTAACAAAAAAGAAAACTTTATCTGCAAGAGAATGCAACTGAAACAGGAGTAAGATGTTTGAGTAACTCAATTTAATGTGACCCTGTGAAAGATGATCAGAATGAGCATCTGAAATAAATGGCAATATCATCCAAAATACCCCCAAGGGATACCAGAACTAAGACAAGTGACAAGCTAGCGAGTGTCCATCCTGCAAAACTGATGTTGTTATAGCTACTGCTAGATAATATCACCCACGACATAGAAGATCTTCTCAAACAACAAATAAACATATGCTCTCACAGACAAAACCATGTAATCACATTGCTTTTCAAGCTTTAAAAACGGGAAAATAATTATACACATAAGGTCACACAAAAGAACAACCTTATTTTATAACTATAAGGAGAGAAGGACAAACACAAGAAGAAGTTTACAGGACAGAGTAGCTGAAACATTGTACTATATTCTTAGCTGAGGGTATAAGACAATGAGAATTCCATATGGTATGGATCCAAGGGGATAGGGAATTCTGAGAGTTGCAAGAGAATAGATTCCTAATTATGAGCAAGAAGACAATTAGCTACAGACCAAGCAAAAAACGGTTATGGACTTATCTCTATTTTAGCCTCTACATGACAAATTACAAAGCATTTGGATATTGGAAAAATATTGTTAGTTTTCTGACTTTTTCTTTTTCAATAGTGTTCCCAAAATAATATAATTTTTTGGGGGGTGTCATAGTAATATCTCAAAACCAAACAAAAATCTAACTGTGTAAAAAATATCATATTTAATTGGGATCTTAGTTTATTAAGACCAACTATCAAATAAAAGATTTCAGCCTTTGTATATTTGCATACCCACAGTTCAGAATAACCACTAAGATTTAGTATATATGATTCCAGAAAATACAATCCTCTATTTTCAATCTTAGGTATTATTTAGTCAAAATCCTTTTGCTAAAGTAAAATGTTATCTGGGACAAGGGCCCGAATCAAGACTTGGATAACAATGTATCCCAGACCCCCATAGAGAAAATGATCCAAAAGCGTTTCGTTGTTAAGAGAAAAAAAAACCAAAACATATAATACGGTACAGTGCATGTTTGAAAGCTCAAAAGAAGACAAATTATTATGTAGATGCAGAGATTTTCTGGTGTTCCAGTGTTTGTGTCTAGCCCCAAAACCTCTGGAAAATGTGGTCTTTTGCAGATGATGCAGTGTAAAATTACTACACCCTCATGAATCCTTAGGAGTCTTATTACCAAAGCAATTTGCTTTGCATAGGTTTAAAAACTACAAAATAATTCTAAATAAAATGCAAATGCTAATGTTTTTTGCTCTTTACTACCCTGCTTCTTATTGATTAGCTTTACAGGCAAATACAGAGGCCAGCAAATCTCTAAAGTGAAATTCACTCATCTTCAGTGTGCTCCCTTTAAAAATACTTCACACAGCCTGTGAGAGATTATAAAGTTAGTAAACTAGGCACACTGTATTTTTTAATTGCTCAGCACAACGTGTTCAAGTGAGTCCTGTGATATACAAAATGAAAGGGTATTACATCATCCTGGACCCCTTGTGTTTAAAGCATGTCCTAAGGAACAGGAAGCAAAGGAAATAATAGATTATTAAATAGAAGCTTTGTAATAAATATCTTTTAAATCTATTTTCTCATATTCTGGTTGACATTTGTACTCTGTTAGCACAGTGTTATTATTACCAAAGAAAATCAGCAGTATTATTGACTTGGTAAATCTATACTCACCCACTGTTCTCTTTCATCAATTTATCATCTTCTCTCTTTATTCCTTCTATCAAAAATATGTATGTTGACAAAACAGAAAAGGTGCAAACTATGGTAATCATTGTCTCTGTAACTGTGTGACTACAAATGTGCACAATCACACCTGCAAGGATTTCTTCCAGCTTGGTTTAACATGGTGGTTGCTTGCATTCTAGGTCCACATCAGTCCTAGGAAGAACTTCTTAATTGCTCCTTTGAACTCATGTAGAAATTCTGAGTTAGGGAGGAGACTATTTATTTTACATTTTACAAAATATCTCTGTTATCCCCCCAAAAAATTGCATGGCACCAAGCGTACCCCTGTGACAAGCATTCACATATGATAAAGGAGTAGAGTTGATACATGATGCAGCAAGTAGAGGACCACGCAGATATCAATGCATCTATCTCAAAAAATAATTAAAGATATACAAGGAAACAATCCCAGTCTAGTCCTAATGTGCTACAATTTAAGAAAAATAGATGATAACTGAAATGTAGTAAAATCAGTTTGAGGTGGGGAATGTGCAATACTTTTGTTTGTTAGAATTGAAAACACTGGGATGCACTTCCACGCATGATCATGTGTTCAGCATTTATTTTCTGTACCATATGTGTTTAATATGTACAACTACAAAACTTAACATGTTAATTTTTTTGTGCACTTTGGTTTGAAATATTATGACAGTATTCAGGAGGGGGTTGCAAGACTATATAGACAGATGGCATACATATTCTGAATAAGTATTTTTTGCTTATTCCCAACAGACGTTTTGCAGTTTTAGTATCAAGATTGGACAAAATTATTTTGAATAAAAGAAGTAAGTAAGACATTTTCTCTTGAGGTTTATCTGAATAAAATCATTGAAATAATTTTCACATTTCATGTTTCTCTACCCTTTCTAGGTGAAAAGAAATTGAAGATAGAAACAAAGACTATAATAGTAAATGTTTAAGAGGGAACATCATTTGCAGTATTCATTTTTATCCTTTATTACTTACACACCTTTCTTCCACTTCTGGACTTAGAATTAAGCTTGCTTGTATCCCTGAAGAACTGTTTGAATTATGAGATCCATTAACCTTCAGAAAACCCACTATCATGGTACTCTTTGAATTCTCCAAATTATTCTCTTTTAATGTGCAGCATACAAAGTATACAATTGAAATAAGTGAAGTATGTCTCTCCATAGCCTGTGGAGCCTTGGCTGCAGTTGCTGATGCTTTTGAATATTCAACTCTGGCAATCTTAGTGTAAAGCACACTTCCAAAACCTGTAGAGGGCAAAATGCATCTCCTGCAGGCCTTGCCCAGAGCAGCAAATCTCCCAATCAAACCAAACTTAAAAGCCATTTTAATCCAATAGCACGTTATCTTAGTGGCAGTTTTTTTCTCCATGCATAGTTTCAGGCTTTTGCCATCAGCTAGGTCAGTGCCCATTCGTGAAAGAATTAGTTACAAGAGTGATTTTCATAGTGACTGTATATCCCTGTCCTTAGTAGCAAACCCAAGAAACTGTTTCTTCGCAAGACTTCTGATACAGTTTCTTTGTGAACAGAGACAAAGCTTGGGAATTTTGACAACACTTGGAAGTACAAGCTTAAAGTCATCTCTAGCATTCTAGCTAAAATGTTAGTTTGAATTGAATACAAAAATGCACTCTTTGTGTTTATAATGCGTACACATACATTTCTATGCTACAAATATTTGAGTCAAATAGCATACAAGTTACGGGAATATGAGTCACTTACCATACAGGGTCATTTTGTGGTTTAGAGTCAATTATTTGGGAAGACAAGATAAAGCCAGCAATGTAAAGCCAGCAGTCAGTAGAATATTTTGAAACACACATCATTGTACTGATGTTTACCATGGATACTAAATCATCAAACGTGGAGCTCTATTAAGTAGTTTGGGAAATAATAGATATCTTTAAACTAGCAGACCTATGTTGCTCTATAGAGGCTGAGATTTTATTCAAGGAAAAACATCTTAAATGAAACATTGTTCAAGCTGTATAACTTAAAAGCATCTTGGCAAGTGAAATACTCTGTTCTATTCTATTCTAAATGTGTGTTAGACAAAGAAGGCTAGAGGTTTCATAAATCCTGGACAACAAAAGGTTTTATAAAGAGTACGAATTTTCTTTCTTTTTTTTTTCCTCTGATAAAATTTGGAAGGAGACACCAGAATTTTAACACCTCCTAATTCAAGGGTAAATTCTTTTTTTGCTATAGGTATTTCCTAAATTGCAAAGGATAGAAGTAACAGGTGTTTTGAGTCAGAAAAATCACTGTGCTCATTTTACTACAGTATCTTGACAAAGAATAATGGAACTGTATTCAATTCACTAAGTATTATTTACTGTAGGAGGAACTACATCTGAAAAGAGGGAATCAAAGACTTTAAGACAGTGATCATCTTAATCTTTCCTTAGCTAAAAGAGAATACTAATCTTATATGAGTGTGTGTGTGGGAAATATGCATTAAGAAGTCACTTTGTAGAGAGGTTAAAGCAATTGCAAAATAGCAGGTCCAGGAATTGCTCAAGAAATCCTCTATGCTGGTAAATCCAGTGGTGGGAGGATGACAGCTCAGGGATTATTTTTTTTTTTTTTAATGGAAAACATTTTTCTCTGCTAGGAAACTACCCTAACCACAAAGAGAAAAACTCACTCTGAAGATATGAACTTAGTTCTGTTACATGACTAGTTTCATGGTGGAGTGAGTATCTCTTAAAGCCCTGGTTGCTGAAATCAAGAGATTAGAAAAACACCTCAGCTTTCATTTTAAAAATGTGTATACATTGACCTCTCTTACTTGCAAGGGAAGCCAGAACAATCTTCAAGTTCAAAAACAAGATTGTAAATTTAGCTTTTACTATTTCAAACCTCATTAATTTAAAAACCAGTCTCCTGGCTTCGAGAGGTCCAGACTCAGGGTTTGGCAGTGGTAGGAACTGGTAACACTGTACGCTTCCTCTAAATTCACAGGCCGTCAGGAAGATGTTTCAGTGTGTTACAATGTAGGTCAGACTGGGACAGTGAAATTGGGACAAGGAAATGTTGCTCTGAATCAGAAGTGAGGAAGCTGGGAACTCCTCTCCCACACACATGATCCAGCAAATTACTTCTGTGGCCGATCTAACAGTTTTCTTTCAAAGGGATGTGAAAGTGTCAGATTTCAAATAGTGGACGAGGAAAGAAAAGGGCCATTAAATATCATGGCAGAAATCTGAAGTCAGTTCAGTGGAAACACAGCTTTATTACACCAAGAAATCCTAGAAGTAGGACCTGCCTTAGGACACATCCATGTAAACATGCAGATTCAAACCCATTCAAAACAGCTTGTTGCCATAGGTAGACTGGTGCTTAAATATGGTTCACGTGGCTTTCAGCTCTGAACTCCCTCTGCTATGGCAGTTTAAAATAGTATTATGATAAATAATCAGAGTTCCTTCCTCTTACTAAAGGGAAGAGTTGACATGGGGAGAAGCAATAATATTCTGTATCTTGGCCTTACTGTGGCCTGCTTTTGAATAGAGAATGCAAATGTTGTTGACGAACTGTGCAGAGAAGTTAGAATCAGTAGCAAAATGTAAAGGAGTCGCAGTTCAGCAAAGATCTAGCCTAGGTCTTGTCCTATACAAAGTTCCATAAATAATCTGTGTGATGGAACAGAGGATATACTTCTTTATATTAAGGTAGCCTAAAAATTGAAGTGATTAGATTAGATACATGTATTCATAGTAATTATGACAAATGGCACAGGAAAGCAAAGAAAGAACAACAACCACAAAAACAAAACAAAGAAAAATGGGGACAACATAGAGAAAGCATTCAAAAAGGAAAAACTAAAGAATGTAATCATGCTTTTTCAAGACAATGAAAAAGCCTCCCAAGGTGTGCTCCTACTATCAAGTTGATTAGGGAGAAAAGTCATGAAGCTAGCAAGGCATCCATTCAGATTGAATTAAAAAAAAAAAAAAAGAAGAAATGAAAAAAGAAGATGTTAAACATCATGAAGAAAAATACAAAACTCTTCATAGAATTTGCTGAGAATGATTAATACATTTGGTCTCTCAAAACCCCAGTTTTCTAACAAATTTACAACTTGCTTAAGATATTTCATCCAAAAGGTCTCAAATTTTCTTACTCTGAGAAAGAGGTTTGAAATATTTGACATGGTATGCTTCATAATGACTGCTATACACAATCTATTAAATGATGAGTAAAAACGTACATAGCGATTTGAAGGGAAATGGCACAGTAATCACAGACACAAGCGGGCTTTCACTCACGGTTTCTTTCTGTGTTGATTTAAATTAAGACCATTTAATGATCAAAAGCTTGAAAGAGATTTAAACTCAGTAGTAACACATTCTATTTGTTATGCCATAAGAAATGATATTAGGATGAATCCCTTCTTTGTATATGCTCCAAAATAATTTGTAACTTAGAGAGATGTTGCAGAAGGGAAAACTGCTTAGTGAAGATGAAATTACTTAGGAAAGATCTTCTGAATTTCAGGTGGATTTTCGTTCACGTCGGTTGAGAGATACCTTCTCCTTGGATGAGAAGTAGGTTTTCTTTTCAGTCCAGTGATTTTGTTTGAACTATGTGATTCTAGATATTGATATGGATGGAGCAATAATTAGAACAGAGCAGTGAGGAAGGACTGGGACATAGTTCATACAGGACAAACTTCTCTGAGGAGAATCACAGAATAGTTTTGGTTGGAAGAGACCTATAAGATCAAAAAGACCAACCACTAACCCAGCTCTGCCAGGTCACCACTAAGCCCTATCCCTCAGCACCTACACATCTTTTAAATACCTCCAGGGATGGGGACTCAACCACATCCCTGTTCCAACTCTCTACAATTCTTTCTGTAAAGAAATTTTTCCGAATATCCAACCTAAACCTTCTCTGGCACAACTTGAGGACATTTCTTCTCATCTTATTGCTTGTTACCTGGGAGAACAGACTGACCTCCACCTCACTACAACCTCCTTTCAGGCAGCTGTAGAGAATGATAAGGTCTCCCTTGAGCATCTTTTCCTCCAGGCTAAACAACCCCAGTTCCCTCAGTCACTTGTCAAAGGACTTGTTCACTAGACCTTTCACGAGCCTTGTTGCTCTTCTCTGGACATGCTCCAGCACCTCAATATCCTTCTTGTAGTGAGGGGCCCAAAACTGAACAGAGAACTGAACACACAGACATATTTACTACAGACAATGGTTGGTCAGGGAATATTATCATCTCCATGTACGATGCTCACCTTCAGATTGTCAAACAATGTTTAAAGATTAAGAAATGCACTTGTAAGCCAAGCAAAGGGTCTTAACTGTAAGCCATATTAATGAATTCTACATATAGTCTGGTTTACTTTTTATTTCTTACAATAAAATAAAGAAGTAATATTTTCTAAAAGTGGAACTTATTCCTGGAATATATGTGTGAAAACCCTTTAGTCCAAAGAGGGTCCATCTTTACAGTTTTTCCCTTGGGGGAACTGGCAGAACTGGGTTTAAGCAATTCATTATTTATGAATAACAGTGGAATAGCCTCAAGAGAAAACAAGAGGAAAAATCCCAAAATGACCTATGTCCAGTGGTCTGAGATCTTCCTACACTTAGAACAGATACACATCATATCCTACTCTTCAAATCAATCTCAGAAGAGATAACTGAGTTACGTTCTTCAAATACCAACTGAGAGGTTTGGGATTTTTGCCCTGAAAGTTAAATATATGCCATAACATCTTTATTAAAGAGCTATCCAGAGAATATGCACTTTATGAATCCCACTGGATTTTGTGTAAATATGTGTCAGGCTGCCTAGTGACATCAAGAACTAGGCAACATTGGAACAGAAATGGTAGGACTTCTTTACCTATTTCTGACCCCTACTTACTCAGACAAGTGAGATTTTTGTGAATGCTCTTGCAGTCAGTACTAGGGTCCTCCAAACACTGCAGTGAACCCTCTGATTCTAAAGAGTGAATCTAACCAAGGTGCCTGATAAGAATGTGCGAGTATCTCATGACTGAACACGGAAAACAAACTGAGCTTCTCCAGCCCAGCTGAATTGCTTTGTTCTTCTTCAGTCGAGGTTAAAAGCTGCATTGCTAGGGAAGGGAGTTAAATTGCCAATTCCACCATTCTTTGCGTAGTGTCTATTTTTTTCTGTATTTAAACACCTATCCACACAGGTGATAACAAAGAAACACAGCTACTATTATCTTCATGTGTGCATTGACAACTTGTCTAAATATACACTTGGTTTCATTTTTTACCTGTACTCATGCATGCTGTAATACGCCTGTGGTCTGTTTAATAGCTGCAATTGAAAATCTGTTTGTCCTATCATTTACAGGTTTTATTTTAATGCAGTTTATTTATTCAACAGCATATTTAAAATTCAAACTACCCATCTAGGAATGATTCTTCGGATTTTAATTGTTGTATATTGGTGTAATTAAGGTAATTGATTCATTTCATGTTCAGATAAGCAAAGTGCCTTAATAAAAACGGATCCCATTTAAAGGAAACAGTAAGTCTAGGACAGTGAACATAAGAGACTATAGCTGTATTATCAGGATGGTATGAAATATGTTTATTTATACAATTACATTTTGGATCTTGATAAAGAATTTTTCAACTCGGCTTCCTCTTAATGAAATATTCATTAAATGCTGCTTTCACTTGTCGCTCTCTGTACATGCATATAGACAAAAGAATAGACAGAAACGAGAAAAGCATATATATGTACTAAAATTCTTGTGAGTAAAACCAGTTCTCTCACACAGAAACCCAGTCACTATGGTGCTTCCTGACAGAGTAAAGCAGCAGGAGACAGCTAATGAGGCAAGTCATCCGTTATCATTGCAATGCTTAGCCTGATTTAGTTATCTGAATCAAAATGACAGATTCAGGAGGAAGGCTCCTGGGAACTTGACTGAAAATGTTATGTTGATGTTACTATGCATTGATCAATCTAGTAGAGTGTCTCTTCGTCTCCATGCCAACAATGAATAGAAACAAAAAAGCAGGGGTTAAGGGGCATGCTTTTGGAAAACTGATATTGGAGGGGATATTTTCTTTATAAACAAGTTTTGTTAAACAGTGAAATAAGCTTCATGCCTAGGACGCCTCATGGCTCTTCAAAATATGGGAGGTTTTATAATGTAATTTCAGCTTGTCAGGAACAATTTTCCTCCTTCCTTTTAGGATTATATAGAAGTTTAGCTTTAGCAGCTACAGTCCATGTCACTGGTTGCTTATTAACTTTATTCTGACCTGAAGAGGAAGAAATAGACTTTAACCATTTCTATACCAACAAAATGCTACTCAGTATTTAAAAAAAAAAAAATAGTGTGGTTATATTTTTATACAATATTCAGCTTATTAGGTGGGCAAAGTTAATCTTCATAACAAACATTTTTAGGAAAGAGGCAATCTAGAAGACAAATAGTAGATATTGTCTGAAAAATATAATTTTGACCAGGAAGATAGAGCTAGATTTGTTTTGAATGAAAGATTAGTCTTTCTTGCAAAATGAGTAAATGATCATTAAAAAAGAAAACAAATTTTAAAAAAAACAAAACCAAAACCAAGTCCTTGAGAAGAAAATTGCATCATTTAAAAACACAGCAGTTCATTGATTAAGCTTTCAATATTCTTTGATACAATTCAGGAAAACACATTGGGGTAAAAAAAGAGCAAATTTCAGCTCATTTCACTGTGAGGAAAACATCAAGCCACAAAGATTGGATGCCTCTTCAGTATTAAATTCTTTCTCAAACTGGTGGAGAGTTCTGTGTTCAATACCTAGAAGTCCTCTTTCTTAGGAAATTTTACTGGCATGTGATGTTCAGCTGGGACATACCAGCTGTTTTAGAAATAGATTTTTAAGGTAGTTATTATTTCCCAGGAACAGTACCCACTCACTCATGTCTGAGGCCACAATTGTTCCAGGCTAAAACTGGTTCTGGGAGTGTGTTCTGAAAAGGATATTTATACCCATTCCACCCTGATCCCGAATCTCTGGAAATGCATGTTTGCATGAACTGGCTGAAACATAGAATTCATATTCGAGGGAAAAATAATACTATGACAAATTCTAGAATGGAATGGAAAAAAATATGTGCTGGGTCATTGCTGAGTGGGCAACACAAGCTTTTACTTTGGGAGAGGCCAAGGCAGTGTCTTTAGTAGACTCAAAGTCATTATTGATCTTCGAAGGCTCCATCATCCCCAGTCTTCAGCCATTCAACAGGTAGATGGTGCTGGAATTGGAACTTAAAAATTCCAGCACCCCAGGCAATGAGAAATCACAAGCTAGGAAGAGTGTGGTAATTTTTCCTTTTTATATTTGAAATAAAAACTTATAATAATAGCAACAATTACCGTGAAATTTAAGCAACTACAGTCAAAAAGCGCAAACAGGGTGATGTAAAGCAAGAGTGTTTAATAAATACAGTATTGAACACCTCTAAATAGGGATACAGAGAGAAAGGAGTTTGGAGAAGAATCTTGTCCCAAACTTACATAAAAGACTCAAAGTTTCTGGGTCAACATGCAAGCTTTTATGCAGCTGGCTTTCCCGTTGGAAGGAAAAGATACTTTATCTTTGATATTGCTCTATGCAAAGCGAAATGTCTTACAGTCCTGCATCTTAAAGCATTTCTTTCTCCTGTCAACAGAGTAAGGACATTCTTCAGTAACATAATCATCTTACCACGGGAGATGGGCAGCATGCTGAAATTTGTGTATGTTTTCGAGAGTAGATTTTTGAATTAAAATATTTGCTTTTTGATTTTAAAGGGGTCATCATCTTATTTTGCAGCCCCTGTAGAATGACTTAACTTAGCGTTCTCATTTTAGAAATATGGGAGTTGAGAGACTGTGGTAGAAGGAAGAACATATGGGCTTCATTGCCACTTGCTCTATGGGTGTTTTTGTGTGACTTAGGACAAATTTTGTAATTTCTTTGTGCCGCTGTTCTCCATCTCCCTCATAGTACTCCTATTCCTCATCCTCTAACTGTCTTTAAAATTTAGACTTTAAGCTGGCTCTGTTCATAGCAATCTAATATGATCAGACTATTTAAAATACTTCATATACCTCACGCTTTGCATGAGAGCTCATAACTATTCTCCTCATGCAACAGCAAACTAATACAGACTAATCTCGTACCTAATATATATATATAAAAAAAAGACGAAAGAAGAGATTCATTGCTACATAACTCAAGGTCTCCTCAGAGCTCTATCTTTATGTTCAAAAGCACTGAAGAAGATCTAACACCCTTTCCCAGTATTCAGATGAACTGACCTTTCCAGAACTCTGAAATTCTCCCCTCTACCAGAAATCACAAAAAAAAATAAGATTGTAAATATTCTTTTGTTGAATAAAACAAAAAGACTGATTTTACAAAAAGGTATTTATGACTGATTTTTCCATAGGCTCAACCGAAAAATATGTTCCAAGTAGTCACATCAGGGTCTTGTTCTGCTCATAACTCAACTACAAATTGAGTGTGGAGCTTGCAGCAAGCTAACCTTGATGCATTTTCATATATTTCTTACAATTTGTAAGGTTCTGCCACTGCTGTTGGGGGAGACTGTAAGGATATTATGACACTTTAAAAATGTAGGATTTTTACAACTATGAATCAATTAAACAAATACAAATTTATTTAGAAATTTATGTTCTTATTAATTTTGATTAAACATACTCGTCTTTCCTGGGAGCACAATACTTATTTCCATCAGTACCACCATCAAAGTGCTCTATCATGAGTAAACAAACAAAACTTATTGTTTCCATTTTGGACTACCGGGAACCTTGCCCACATCATAGGCTGCTTTAGTAGGCATCTCTGATAGACATCCTTAAAAAAAGAAAACACCATAAAAGAAGTAGCTTGAAGACATCTTCATCTTCAGGAGTTCACTTCCTTGGGTTAGTGTATAGAGTCAGGAGATCACTTCCTTGGGTTAGTGTATAGAGGCGAAATAGTCACCCTTGTGACATAGGATTCAAGAACAGTTAAGGATTAAAGACAAAATAGTCTTCGTTAAGAACTTACATCTTCTTTGTGGTTTCCCCAGTTTTACAGATGCATATTAGTTATTTCACCCTTAAATTAGTCTAATGATAAAAATTTTGTCCAAGTGATCTTTTATCCTTCAAAAACACCACTCTTTTATAAAGGAGTGGCTTGAAAACTGTTATGGTATCTTTCACTGAAGCAGATTGTGTGTACCATAACAGTTTGCCAAGCAATTCACAATGTACTAAATGCAACCAGAGGCAAGTAATGTAAGTTTTAGTTTGTGTGAGACACTTTAATTAACATAATAAACCACTTTGTGAAGCACCTGGATGATGGAGACAGAGCCAGATATCTGAGAATCACCATTCTCCTAATGGAGCAGCATTATGCGTAATGCTTCAAGGGAACACCTAGTACAGGCAATGGCTGTATAAATGGAAAGAACAAAAGCTAAAACTTCACAGAAACGCAAGGAGTTTGACAGTGTAAAAAAGGCTCAAAATTGAGATCATATGGATCAGAAGAGATTTTTCTCCATGAAAGAAGGAACTTAACTTGCTTAAATCCTTTTGTACTCAAGAGAATGGGATGCTGGGTTGTTTTGTTTGGGTTTTTTTTAAGCAAAAATTACCATAAGGAAATACCTGCCATTAACTACTCCACCTAATTAAATATATCTACGTGATTGAATTCTGGCTAGCTAGCTGGATGAAATGACATGATTAATGTATAACCCATTCTGTGATGTGAAAACATGTTTCCAGAGATAAAATAACCTGCCTGAGGATGGTACAGCAAAAGATAAATGTGAATGTCTGAGTGCTGATCCGGTACTATTCCCAGTGGATCACCCTTTTGTACCTAGTAAGATACTACTTTTAAATAGAAAAATATCTGTAAGAGGTTACTCAAGAAAAATAACACATCATTCAAGAATTATTTTGACTACTTACCAGATAAAATAAACACATATGTGTTTTTAAAAAAGAGGAGTGTTATTTTCAAAGAGCAAAAGAGGATTTAACTACTTTTTAAGTGCTAGTTGGGTTATTGCTGGAATTAGGAACACAATCTACAGACACAGGTAACTCAGTCTTGTGTGAGCTGATGAAAACTATTGTTTTAATAGTCTAAGCCACTGTAGACATCATGGATGGGATGGAGACCCATCAAACAGACAGTTTATTACAAGAGGGGGGATGAGTGAACGTATATTACATGATCATATAAGGCTGAAAAAATTGTTATAGTTTCTTGAATTAAACAGCAAATGAGATACAAATTGTTTTTGTCCATCAACATTAAAGATAATGAAGATAAACTGAGCAGAATGAAGGTGATAATGCAGCTTTACTTCCTGTCTTGGTAAGAGATTTCAATACATTTTATGTCAATGCTAATGTCAGTCTATCAAATTCGTATAGGCGCTGATGGAACAGTACCTATACATATGACTAAATACCATTAAGTAAACTCAGTAATGATGAGAGTTTTATATTAAGTGGGCTGGGTGCATAAAAAAAGCAAAGAAACATGGTGCACAAAGAAAGCAGAGCTGATGAAACAGGAGTTCTGATGAAAAGCAAGATTCAGGATTGCACATGTTAAAAGTACTTGTGGCCTGGGTTTTATATTCTTTCATTTCTTAGTTTTCTTACTATACTTTTTTCTTCTGCTGAGATCTTACAAGTTACACAAATGGCGTGACCTAAAGTTCTCTGAGAAACAAGTCTAATCCCATTTACAGTAATACTGCTGAGTATAATTGTCTCTTCAATGATGAATTTGAAACCAGAATGTAGTCCTTAAAATTAGTTACTTTTATTGTACCCACAAAAAAGGTGAAGGACACTCTTTAAAACTTGCATTCAAATCAGGAATCATGTACACGCTCTAAGATTCCTGCTACATTCAAAAATGAAAGATAGAGGAGTCTGAGCATTGTCAAAGGAAATAGCCTCAGCTGTAAGCCGATCCCAGAGAAAAGCTAAACCTAAAATGAATTGTATCAGAGCCAACACTTTATTTTACAAACCCTGAAAGTACACAACTGCTTACATCTTATCTCCTCATTGGGGAATAAAGTTAACTATATCCTTTCCCCATTTAAAGATATTTCTAGATTGCTTGCTAAATTGACTAGTTTTGCATTCCACTTATCTGTGTGGCTGAGTCAGCAGCTTATTTGCTATTCCAGCCACCTGCAATGCAAAGAGAGTTTGGTTCATACTGCTTAGTACATGGTAGTCAAATTGGCTCAGGAAGTCTCGTTTTCATATTAGGCACACTATATATTAAAAATGCCCCAAAATCAATCAGTTTCTTCTAGGAATTTCTGTGTATATATGGATTAAACATAAATATTCATGTAGAAAAGCACACCCAATTAACGACAACCGAAAAACGAAAGACATTTCTTCTTCATGTCTTCTCGTAAGGGAAATCACAGACAGCGTTCTGTGTGCATTACATACTCTCCTTGAAACTCAGGAGGAGTTCAGAGACTACAGAAACACCTGTAATGGTCTTACAGAGCAAACCACAAGGACTTTTCTTCTCTGCATTTCTCTGTGATTTGATGTAGTTCAGATGTGTCTATGGCAGTGGAACAGAGGGCGGAATTTCAAATTGCATTTATTGTTAGCTAGTACAAAACAGGAGAGAGGACCAGATTCCAGAAGTAAAAAGCTTTTCAGCGTCTCACACAAAACAGCACGTACAAGAAAAGCATCAGGCCATTGCCCTTGGTAAAAAAAAAAAAAAAATTAGGTCACTTTGAGCTTTGGTAACATTTTTATTCTTATCTCCAACTAGTTCAGCCAAAATCCACTACTGCAATTTGATTCTTTAGTATTGGAAGAATTGTTTTTCTTCCTGGTTTTCTTCATATCCTTACATTCAGTTTACAGAATTCACTCATTCCCTGATAATTAATGAAGTATAAATGAAGTTCTAGAAACAGAATTCTACATCAGGTCTTAGAAAGGTCAAGCAGTAGCAGTTTAGAAAATCTCTCAGTTCATGATACAGCCCTCAAAAGGGAAATGTCCAATCTATAAAAACAACATCATTTTCTTTGAGTTCATCCTTTTAGTGTTGCTTCAGTGTGTGCCCAGGACTTCAGTTCAAGGTAGGGATATGTGATCTGGTGAGTAGGTAGTGGAGAAAATTTGGAGATTAATTTGCCAATTTTAAAATTTTATTTCAGTTTATTTTATTTTAGTTTAGTTTGGTTTGGTTTGGTTTATTTTGTTTCATTTTATTTTATTTTGTTTTGTTTTGTTTCATTTTTCTAAAAAATCTACAACAGCTTCAGGAGTACCAAAATCATCTGTCAAATTGCTGCAACTTCAGCCAATAATTTTAACAAAAGGGAAAAAATCAAAAAATGATACAATTTTATGCTGTATGAATTCTATGCTACCAATGTTTCTCCTTTCCGACTCAGAACTGTCAGCATTTATTTTGTAAAGATTCTATCCTCTCAAATTTTAATTTTTGGTTGAAAGAAAGGATATGATGACAAAACAAATGCAGAATTTTTCCCTCGAGGAGGTTTGTTTGGTTTGGTTTGGTTTTTTTTTTAGATTAATGCATCTAATGCTTTTTTCAAGATGTTTTTCTGGCTCCATCCACAAGCTGAGAAATCCATCAACGGTTTTCACAGCTTTGGTTTCATGTTCACCTGCCCTCCTTGGAACTTGGTTGGTTCCTTTGTCTACATTACTAGAATGATAAAGATTTATCAATGCAAAAATATTCAATGACTACAATTTGTGTGACCTCATAGATTTCAAATTAAGTTGGCATTTTTTGCACATCTAGAATTGAAGTTTGTGTCCGTCGGGCAGATCTTTATTACCATAATGCAAGAGAAGGCACGAAGAAAGTTTGTCTCAGAATGCAGTCAGCAGAAGAACAAATACCAACTACAAAAATAAATCTTTTTGTTTGCAAACTAAAGAATTAAAAGCTGAAGTCATGAGAACTTAAACCATTTTAAAGTCATTTTACACACTGTCTTTTCTACATATCGTCACTTCTTCCTTTTACCCAAAGGCAAAGAAGCAAAAGAGAATGAGTAAACAGCCTGAATCTGTTTTGTAAGAGATCATGTCAGTTGTTATTAACTATTATATTATGTTTCATTGGGCTGGTTGAAGGCAAACAGAAGGTCAAAATATCTGGTTTTCTTATTTGGCTTTCTTATCTTTGAAAGAAGATTCAGTTAAAATATTCACTGGCTGACTTCAGTGATTTTAAATGCTTTTTATTAGAGTCACTCACCATTTCATGCAATATTTTTAGAAAGGGGACACCTTTTGGGAGGAACATATGGATGCAATACCTTTGGTGGGGATGCCTATATGGTAGTAGGAAACTGTCATACCAGTAAGAACTAATATGAAGAACATGAGCTCATTCTAACTTCACCCTGTAAAGATAAGAAGATAGTTACGAATTAAACCAATAAACATTAGGAAGATACCTAATTCATAGGTTTAGCTTTCCATTAATGGACCAAAAATAACTTTCCTTTCTTAATATTTTTTTTTACGGATGGAGCACAAGTTATTCAAGGTAAAGGGTACTTAATGCCAGAACCAGTAAAAGAACCTGACTTGGCTGACAACCAGTTTGAGGCTCTTTTCACCAGGCAATGTATTGTCTAAGATATTTTGCAATCTTACTTTTAACTGTAATGACAAATGCAGCCCATCCCCTGTAATTTTTAAGTTATGGTCACAGACTTCTGTATTTTTTCCCAGAAGACCAGTTTGGTATTTATAGATGTTACCACATATAGTGATTGTGAAAACTGTTTTCAGTAGTTTCAGCTCAGTCTGTTCAACTCTACACTAGCAAATTCCACACATAGATGGATGTTTTGCCCCACAGACTTGTTGTACCCAACAATGCTACTGCATTAAGTAAATACTTGCCCTGGTCCATTCAGCGATGTATGATATTATAGCCTCTGTCAACAGACATCATTTTCTAAGGTGGTAATGGCACAAATACGGAAGTTCAGCACTACACAGATTTGAGAGACCTAACCTTCCCCACTGTCACATGGGAAGGTGCATGAAAGCAGCTTGATGTTGTAGAGTATTCAATAAACTATAAGCTTTCACAGTACGGCATGAGAGACCAGCAAAAGATGGTGCTAAAAGAGAGGGCTCTGCAATTCCATGTTCCAAAATACCCTAGATCTACTAACGTACAAGTAAGACTCTTGCTTTGGGAGGAGAGATTGGTGCTTTGTTCTTGGCCATGTGTGGGAATGTTCTTGTTTGAAAATACTGCTCAGTGAAGTGGTTGACTGGGTGAATGTATTATTTGAAGAAAGTTTTTTAAGAACCCAGAATTTGTTTGTGGGCACTTTCCTCAACTTTGGTCAAACCAAGAATAAATAATAGCAATATTTTTGACGGGGTTCCTGTCAGATAAAATATAAAATATGACATCAAGAAAACCATGGTCACTTGGAAGATCCTACACAGACATTAGCTTCCAAGTGTCCCTAACAGTTAAAAGACATTTCTCTGGTTCTTGCTTTCATAAAATCAGCAACTGCTTGTGGTTCCCACACAGTAATATTTCAGATTACTATAGTGATGAATAAAGTGGGGCAGTCCATTACTAAATAATGCATGAGTCATACTTGGAATACAGAAGATCAGGTACTGAGAATTGAGTTAATCTTAAAAGCTATTCAGCCCTGGAAAATCTCTGTCACATTTGCACATGTTGTAGAACTCCCCCTGGAATACCAAATTTATTTCTAGAATTTTAAAAATTAATCTTTAAGATGTCATTAGTTAATCTGCAAGTCCCTGAGCACAGGAAAAGAAAACTTCTAATTTTTTGAATCAATCTCCATTTATTTACTACTACCAGTCATAACAACGTGCTAGATACTTTCACTCGGTACAAATAGCTTTTGGAAAGCGAAGGAGGATATATGAGTCAATAAATTGCTTATAAATACGGCAGTTTTTCTTGGAATTATGCATCTGTACATTTATTGTATGGATGAGGAGTTGAATAGGTATTCAAGTGAGTTAATCTGAGAGTGAAGAGGCACAACACGCTATTAATGAACAAAAAACCTGATAGCAGAGATTCTAGAAAGCACTACCTGAGTTGTAAGATGCTTCTGATATCCAGTAATGAGACAAATCAAATAACCTAGCCATATATAAACAAACTCGGATAGAGAGAGAGAGAGCAAAAAGTGCAGAATACGATAATTGATAGTGAGGCCTGTCCAACAAAGCGTGCTTTGCTTTGGAAGAAATCTGGAGGTTTCATTCTGCATGAAATTTTAAACTATTCAGACCTGTTTTCTTCCAGACTATACGGAAAGACACATTCTTTTACTGAAGACAATCTCCAAAAATGATGATTTTGAAACATCGAATCTATTTGTAGGATAAAAGATTAAACAGTTTCACTGCAGTATTGCGAAAGAATGTCTAAAATATCTGGTTTACTGTTGTAGAATTATTATGAAAAAGAACAATCAAAACCATACTAAGTATTGGTATAAATCAGCAGTTTATTAGTGTCTTATGGAAATCAAAGCGAGATAAATAATGACATAAAAATATTTCATTTATACTGTTTCCACTTAATCCAACTTAACCTATTCCATGGTTTTGTGCTTCTTGAATTAGAGGGGATTCATGGCAGGCTAGTTTTGTGTGGCAGAAGAAGTTTATGTATGTTTAAGATACTTTGCAAAGGGTGTAAAGCTCGTTCATCATGCAAGATGGATCCGTTTGTTAAAAAGGCAGCTTGTTTTACACAAGGCTTGTTTTATTTGCTGAGGAAGATGAGCTTGGGGTGTAGGATTGGTTGAGGAAAGGGAACAACATGTAAGGCTCCATGGTTAAAGGGATTGAATACCACTCTGCAAAATTGTTCTTATTTTTGATAAAGAATTCCTGCATGAATTTAAGTGACCTCTCATGAGCAGTCATTAACTGTGTATTCATCGTATTCTGGGCTTGACCTGAGATCATGGAGTCTGGTCTGCAGAAGTGTTTGGTTTTCATGGATCTGACACAAAAGCGCTTTGAACTTTTAAAATGCTCTCTGGTGCACACTGGAAAATCAGATTCTATGCCCTCAACGTGGACTCTAAAAATCGATGAGTGCGCTTGACCTCTTTATCTCTCTCTAGTATCTATAAAATAGGGAATTACACCATCTTTCCACATCACTAAAGTGTTATGAAGATTAAATAATTTTTGTGAAGCACTCTGATATTACTATGTGGACATCATAGAGAAGTCCATGAGAAAATTAATCATCCAGTCTTCAGAATAACTGTGCGCTCCATAAATCCTAAGGCTATACATTTGACAATGAGAGTAGAATTTACTGAAGAGCTAGTTTTCTAATTTCTCTGTCCTTGTTTCTTTCTTCAATCATTCTGGTTTGTTTTTTTTTTCTTTCCCACAATCTCTAAAGGTTTATCTCTTACACTTGCCAGGGACTCCTGGTGATAACTACCTTCCTCTTGCTCCCTAATATTCACCCTTCTATTCCCTCCCTGATACCTTGTCTCATTCTCCTCTTCCCTCACCGTCTGTCTAAAGCACCCTCCTCAAAGTAAACAATAAAAAAGTTCCAAATGTTTATTCATTGATGTCCTATTCCACCTTTTACATCAAATTTCTTTTGTATAGGTTACCATTCCTTTAACCAGCTGCAGAGCAAAAAAAAAAAATCATAATATTTCACGTGTGTGTAACCTGGCGCAATGAAATCTGATCTTGATCACAGTCTTTTACTGATGCTATAAAATAAATATAAAATACTATTACTGACATGGCAAGCTCATATTTTAGTATTGGAAACTTACACCACATGGAACTTAGTTAAATGTGGCCTCATTGATTTCCTGGCATACGAGAATTAAGAGATATAAAAAGACTGAGAACTGAGAATACTATTGTGTATTTTCTTATTTTCAGTAAGTTTAATAAATTCCAGTTTTAGCAGATATTTAGAAGACCATTTTGTAGATTTTCATTTTAATTTACATGAATTGTTTACAAATATATCACATACTAAATATTTCAGGAACCATCTCCCTGTATGGTTCCTCTTTATAATTCTGTGCAAGTACTTTTCTTGCCATTTTTTGTTGAGAAACAGTCCTGCCCCAAACGTATCCTGAAATATCAATCTGACACACTAGCTTTGGTTAATGCCTTCTTTTAGATAGAAAGCATTAACTATGCCATACTAAAATGGGGTTTTAAGCTTGTAGGGTCAGAAATACAGATTACGTAGCTCTGAGTGTAACAGAGTTAGCAAAGTACGTGAACTGAGAATCAGGTTCATGGAAATGGTTTAGAACAGCTTTGATGAGTGTTTTTTTATATTTCCAAAGGAAATAATTATTTTATAACACAGCTACAACTATCTTTCATCAGCACAGATTCGAATGTTTCAGAAAACTTGAGAAATAAAGAGGAAGATAAAACACAGACAAAAGACCAGCAAAAATGGGATTGATGATTTATGTATGTTTAACCTTTAGCGAGTCAATTTGCCCTGATTTTACGAGTGAAACAACCACTTCAATGAAAATATACTTTATTAGCTGATTTGTAACAGTTTTTAATACAAAAATCTGACACAAATGTTAAAAGCAAAAAAGGTTTTTACCTGTGTTGCAACTAACTCTAAGAAGTCTACATGTATCAGTTAGTGACTTGGATTTCACTGTGATGGGAGTGTTCGAAAGACTGACAAACCAGACCAGTTTCAAATTTCAAGACAACTCTTCACTGGATTGATACTCGTTAACAATGCACACTGTGTTCTCAATGGCTACTTCTTAATCACTATCAATCTTTATCACTACATATGCAAAGAAATGAGTCCTTAACAAGCTTAACATAAACCAGCTATGAGTGTGGAGTACCCAGGAACTGATGCAGCTTTAGTTGGCACTGAGGGCTGTGGTCCATCACAGAGGTCAAGGTCAATCAAAGTCATTCCTGAGGGAAGGCAGGTGCAGAGTTTTTCTCCTGCTCTTTTCTCCGTCTTTCTTTGCTCATTGCTGGTATTTCATGCTCCTCTGTCCCCTTCCCCAAAAGAAAAGAGGTAATCTCATCTGCTCTGGACACCATATTTTTGGTATCAGGACTCAGAGTGGCTTAGCTTATTCTGCAGAATTCTGGTTTTAACAGACACCTTTCCTGCCTGCTTTAGATCTTTAGCTCTCCTCTGACAGGTTTTATTGTTTGCACATGTTTTCCTCCTCCCTGCTTGTGTAACTACACCAGAGACCTCTGTCTGCCCCTTGGGGGCTATGGGTATTATTTTAATATTTAAGCTTAGCTATGTTACATAATGTTATTAGTCATGTTAGAATGTTACAAAATACTTGGACACTGTGCCAGTCATACTATTTTAAATTTGATTTGTCAGTGTTCAAAGCAAGCAAATATTAATGTCTTCCTTAGTATGCATGGACACTGACAGGTCCGATTGACCTCTGCTTTGTCTACACCTGAGGAGTGGTGAATCTGTCTTTCATTAAACCAGCTAGTAACTTCTTTGCTTTGTCCAATAACTTCATTCTTCTTTCATATTCTCATGGCCAAAATGTAGTATTCGGGCAAAGACCATCACATGAGCACCCTAAAATATTTCTTGGACTAGCTTATAGCTGGATTGCCACCCATTCAACTTCCGATCCTAACAATTCCACTGAAAATATGCACCTCAGGGCTGCCAGGGAATTCCCGAGCCAGTGCTCATTCCCTTACTATGGTAAAGAACTGTGTTCATAATTCTGCAGTACTTAATCTTAAATTTAATTAGATTTCTGAAAGGTCCTGCTGGAAGATTTTTCCACAACCTCAGTCCCTTGAAAGCCTCTAATATGCAAACTAAATATATCCATTGACGATCTACGTAAGTATGTTCTTGTGGAGTAATAACTTTGCACAGCTTTTCTAACTTTACGTCATTTACCTTAATTTCCTAGCTCTTCTAACCCCTCTAGTAGAAGTTTCCTCTTTCCTGACCGCACCCATGTTCTATATATTGGGTGGGAAATATATCTGGCAATGGTCCTCAGGAGAGCCATACATGTACAGGATGTGATGGCAACAGCTGTGATGATGAAGTACTGGATATAGCAGAGCAACATCAGACCTGTTGACTCTGAGTGATTTCTGAACAGTGGCTCTAGCAGTATCCAGTCCTTGTTAGAAATGTCTCACCTAGTACAACCCAGAGGTAGAGCTGTGTCAGGAAATTGCCATTAGAATGGTTTTCTAATGGAAAATGTCTTTTTCTCAAAATCAATTTTTTTCCACAGAAAAATTATATTCTTTACTGTGATGGTTACAAAAAATCTGCAACTCTTCATTTCTCAGCCTGTCTTGCACAGTAATCAGGAGGCACTCTGATTGTCTAAGGATGCCAAGAACATTGTTCTGCCAGTCCTTCTATTGCATTTGTTCGGAACAATTTTCTTTTCCAGTAGATGACTACTGAAATCTCTTAATCCTGACATGTCTAGAAGGACTCCTTAACAGTAAGTGACATTCTCCTGACTATACACTCTCATTGAAGTCAAACCCACACGCCTTTTAAGACAAGAGGGCTGTAACGTAATTGCTACTTCCCCCTCCCCACAATGCATTGAAAATGTTAAAAATCAAATAACTATCAGTGATTTCAATGGTGGTTATGCGAGTTTAGTTAAAATGTGACTTGGTGTCCAAAAATAAGATTGCAGCTTCACTGTATGACAAATGATTGAGCTTGCCATCTGAGTTAGAAATTTTAGGGAAGAAAAAAAAATCTTTTAGGATGGTTCTTCGTGCTTCCACATGCACTAAAAATACTTTTAGGAAAGAACCTGTCATTGTATTTTAGTTACTCCATTTTGATGCCTGCCAGAACCTATGCAGTATTTCTATTAATGAAAACTAAAAAGAAAAAAAATGTAGGAATTATTTAATGCAGAATGAAAAGTTTAGTTTAGATACAGTGATTTTTAAAGCAAACATACAGATTTTTTTTAAAGTGATTTAACCAGTCACAGCATCAGGTTTGAAGTTTGGTGGGATTTTTCATATATTATTTGAACTGGTGAATAAATCCCTCAGTGTTTGTTCCTCTCCAAAAGGAGACTGAAAACTTCAGAAAATCTGAAGATAAATCTCACTCAGTTTATGACTGAAATTGAGTTCCATTGCAGCTAGGAAATGTTTTATTTTGAATTTCAATCTTTAAAATGTTTTGCTGTAAATTAGCTTAATCTCTAAACAAAATCATCCAAACAATGTAAAAAAATTCACCTTTTGAAAAATGTCAAATGGGCACTTCAATAACTGAAAAAGGTCACGATTTCTGTATGTAAAATACATTCGGCAGAAATTACCTTTTCTCAGTTAGTCTCAGTTTCAGCAAATCACACTTTCCCAATATGAGAGTATATACACTGCTAGAAATCCCTTCACCTTCTTTACACAGTGTTGCGGTACACTGCTGCAGAACACTGGGTGGCAGTGTGGGCGGTCGGAAGATTACGTGCTTACGTGCTTACGTTACAGGAATGCAGTAACCACCCACGATGGGCGAGGCTTGGTAGAGATACATAGCTCTGTTCGTTACATAATAAAGTGCCATTTTGCATCCTCTGTAGCAGAGTAAAGTGCATAAATGGACCCTTGACGGAAGAGGTCAAGTGCCCTGTATCACAACAAGTTGCCACAACACAGCAGTGATATTTGGAAGAAAACTACCACTCCCTATTTCTGTCATCCTGGGTAACTCACAATAATGAACATCCCTTGGAGAACCATGTTTTATGTACAATTTCAATGTATTCTTTTCACCACACCCTGGTCTTAACTAGTCTGCGCAAATTAATGAACATTATCATCCATGACTCTGTTCTTCTCTGGTAAAACTGGAACAAATATAGTTCCTTGATTCTCTATTTTTCTTTCTTCCTGAGTAGGTGGTTTCTTGGGGCTACACCTGTCACTTATTTTGCCTTTGCAGTTCCTCATATGGCAGTAGCCTGGTTACTACTAAACAATATTAATTATGACTATTTCAAGGAAAGAAAAACAGAAAAAAAAATGCTATAAAATTTAGCTATTTGAAAAGCAGTTATGGAAGTCACAGATAAACCTTTATCAAAATAAATAGTAGCAGGAGTTCAACTCAGCTGTCGTTACTCTTCTTTATTGAA
>NW_010407538.1:9268-50408 GCF_000710305.1 Buceros rhinoceros silvestris | reverse complement strand
TCTTCCTCCATGGAGATATCATTACTTTTCTTGGTATAAACAGGCTGCCACAGCAAACAGTGCACATTTGTCTAGCATTCTAGAGGATAACTTTGTCCACAATGAAATAAAAAAATTTTGCTCAACAGTCTTGAGTTGAATGAATGCTTCATTTGATCTGAAATCTTTTATTCTCTGTCTCTCTGAACCATATAATCTAAAAGCAGGATCACAAAAGACACTCTTCTCCATTTTAAGGGATTTTCCTAATCCTATATAATAGTCAACGTTATACCTACACTTAGATATGGTTAATTTCCCTAAAAAGCAGAGTGATATCCAAAGAGCCAATGACAGTTTTTTTCTTTCACAATCTCTGAGCAGCAGTATGAAACGGATTAATAAACACCACAGCTTTCCTGTAAATGGTGTTTTCCAGCATTCAGCAATGCGCAGCACGGTAAGCTGGAACATCAATATGTCTTCAAAATCACTTAAGTGCTTGTCATCAAACCAAGGATTAATTGCTTCACAGTAAACTTGCACACAATGTATATGTTCCAATTCTTGAAAAACATAATGACCCTAGAGCTAAGAAAATTGCCAAGCCTGACATCTCAGGAGACTGTACTTAGCTGTAAAACATAGAGATCACACACAGAGACAGCTCAAGCATGACTCATATCCTTCCATCAAGTCACTTCTCCTCTAAATGGCAAGTACTGCTTCTGAAGTCAAGGGGTCCTTTTGCCTGCCTTAGACATGCACCCTTTATCCCTAGCTGCAGGAAACTGTGGCAACCAATACCTCTGGTGGTGACAGTCTTCCGGAAAAAAAGTCAATGCTTGATAAATAGCAGCAATTGCTAGGATTTCCTAGCAGTGTGGGTTGGTTTGCTTAGGTTTTTTTAATTACTTTGATAAAGCTCTTTGATGGGCTTCAACCGCTACCAATGTCCACACCTCTTCAGTCAAATTTGGTGTTTTCATCTAGAACCAGTATGTTGCTGTCTTCTTTTTCACAGTTGCTGACTTAGAATCATAGAATTGTTTAGATTGGAAGAGGCCTTTAAGATTGAGTCCAACCATTAATCTAACACTGCCAAAACCACCACTAAACCATGCCCCTCAGCAACACATCATCTTTTAAATACCTCCAGGAGCAGTGAGTCCATCACTTCCCTGGGCAGTCAGTTCCAATGCATGACAACACTTTTGGTGAAGAAATTTTTCCTAATGTTGAGCTTAAACGTCCCCTGGCACAACTTGAGGCCATTTCCTCTCATTCTATCACTTGCTACTTGGGAGACGAGAGCCACAACACTACAACCTCCTTTCAGGTAGTTGTAGAGAGTGTCTCCCCTGAGGTCTGAGCTAACCCCTGAGCCTTCTTTTCTCCAGGCTAAACAACCCCAGTTCCCTCAACCGCTCCTCATGAGACTTGTGCTCTAGAGCAGCTTCATTGCCATTCTTTGGGCATGCTTCAACATCTCAATGTCCTTCTTGAAGTGAGGGTCTGAACACAGGATTCAAAGTACACCCTCACAAGTGATGGAAAAATCACTTCCCTGGTCCTGCTGGCCACACTATTGCTGATACAAGCCAGGACGCCATTGGCCCTCTTGGCCACTCAGAATTCACTGGATTGACAAGTTAATTAAACATGGGAACTGCTTATGTGGCAAAGCATTGTCAGGAACATGCCGCCCCATGGAACTTCTCCCTACAAACTTCATGAAATCAAGGGTTTCATTTTAAAAGTCTTGGGCATAAGAAATATGGCATGATGAGAAATTGACCTTTTTTGTACAGCTTCATTGTGTCTTTACTACCTGCATGTAAATAAAGTAAAACACCTTTTGTAAATTGGTAAAAAATACTTGAAAAGTATTGCACCTCAGGACTGGAACATGACAGGCAATACTTCAGATTCCCCACTCACATCTTGTCCTGTATGAGTGATAAATGTAATGACTTTTTCAAGCTTGTCTAAGTTTACCAGTATGATTCTTGAAATATGTATACAATCTGCACAGAATCTTTCAGGCAAAACATCGCACTTCAACTCATTTCAGCAAGGATTTCTTACCTTTAAATATCAGAATTTGTCTAGGTGGTTTATTCTCCCCAGTCCTGCAGGAACTGCTTGCACAGAACCTCCAACTGCCTTGTCACCATGCTAGACCACTGAGCCCTGTGTGTGGCTGATGAAGTATTTTAATCTGCTTTAGGATTAACCTGTTCTTCTTAGGGCACAACACCTACTGTATGTTGACTGGAAAAGGCAATTAACTAATTTTCAATTTGTTTGTGGACAGACCCCCATTTATAAAACAAACAGGCAAATCACTTCAAACAGAGAGAACACTCAAAGCTAAGTGGTATATTTCTTCAGCCGATACCCAATGACCTTTCAAGATGAAAGGATAATAGTCAACACAGAAAAGGAAGAAAAAAAGCCCTCTGTGCTGTTTGCAAGGTTTAGAGGTCACTTGGCTACAGAAAGAGAAGGATACAATGGAGGCTGCAGAAAACACTGTGGAGGCAAACATGGCTGTTCATTTAGATTTTTTTCTTCTGAGCCTCACCATTCACCACTGGCCTTCTTCATTTAACAAGAGCCTCTGTTCCCCTCACTAAGGATATGTTCTGTTTATTGTGTGGCTGAGGCTCTACTTATGTATCAGCTGTCTATCTGCGCTTCTCTTTGGAGAGCAAGTAATTGGTCAAACCCAAAAGCAAAATGGCATGCTTATACCATTCAGCTGTCTGGGGATCATATGACAGGGCTGAGAGAATATGATGGGGGTCTTACAAGACAAAGTAAGATATTATTCCCAGTAAAATCCTGTGGCTATGTGTACCTCTGTCTACAAGCACAATCAGGGTCTTTGTTCTGACACAGATCCTGCGAGTCAGCTTGCTTTTCCCATTGAGAAAACTCAAAGTAATTTCCCACACTTGTAGCAAGGCATCCCTGGGCCATAAAGATTGTTCTGTCCTCTGGGCACACAACAATGTTTAGACAGAAATAGAAAATTAAAAACAAATTCCCTTTGCATTTCACTGACCTTCAGAAGCCACACTTCTAAAAGTGGACACAGCAAAATGCATATGCATCAAAAGAACCTGAGTCTTAACTAAACAGAATACCCTTTCAGAAAAACTTTTTCCCATGCCCAGTTTTGTTTAAAAGTTTGTGTACTGCTTCTTTTGAAAGAAATCAGTGTTTTTCATCAAAAGTGCCAGAGAAACCAGTTATCTAACTCATCGTCACCTATACCCATATCCACCCTCACACAGCCACCGAATTAACTACTTTTCTTCCACATGCAGGCTGAGAGACAACCCCTGTTTACTGCTGAGATGTGTTAGCCTTTTTTAAGGTTGGTAGTTATAAAGATAAATGCTAAACTGACCACCATTTTAAAAGGCCAACATTCCAAAGTCACATTGAACACTTCACCAGAAATGATCTTTTACCCCTAAGTTATTCTGTCTGCAATTAAAAAAAAACAGTTGAAATGATCAAAAAGCTGATGAAGCATGGTCAGTCTTAACATTAATTTTTACGTGGGACCAGCATGCTTCCTTTCTCTATCTTACTACTCCCCTGAAATACTATTTTTGTATTGCAACTATGTTTTTACTTTTTATTGCACTACTTCAAAAAAATTTAGAGATTAGTTAAATTTCTACTCTCTGAAAGTTGTCTCCAGATTTGGTCTTTGTTTTGAGAAGATAAAGACTTCAGGTAGAGAAGCAGTATTGAGATGATAGGAAGGCTAGGTTGCCTATTTAACAGGAGATTAGAAAAACTCTGTTTGTTTAGCCTAGTGAAACAAAGGCTGAGAAGGAATAGAAGCTAGTCTATAAATACATCAGCAGGGTAAACATCAGGAGAGAAAAGAACCATTTAAGTGAAACGCCACTGTTGTCACAGGAACAAATGGATGTGAACAGCTGGAAATACACTTAGCAGGAAATTAGAAGAAAGGTCCCAACTCTTAGAGCAGTCATGTTCTGGAACAGAGCATTGCAATAAGAAAAGATAGGACAAAAAACTGCAGATAGCAGTTTTGAAGATAGAGTTTATTAATGAATGAATTTCCTAAAAGATGAGAAAATATATTAAAGAATTTCAAAGACTTTCTCCAACATTGGGTTCTTAGGATTATTTAATGTTTTTATTTATATGTTTTGATTTGCCAAAAGTGAAAAACCTAAATGGAATTTAAAAAGAAGGTTAAAGGAACTAGTTGTGGAAAAGAACTTCATTAGGTCTATAATTTCTTCCTGGTCTCCTTTGAAAATCCCAGTGTTGAAATGGATCACTTTAGAGGCAAGTGAGGATTACATTACCTTGCTCTCGAAAAATTCATCTGGAGATATCAGCATAGTGACTAATAGTGAGTAAACTGGGTTTGAGCAACCCTCCCTCCCCATGATCAGCTCTCAGACACCCACAGTTATAAGTGTCTATCTGCTGTAACCCACAGCCCAGCAGTCCAGCCATCCGCAGTCCAAGGCCCAGCTCTGTGAAACACAGCTGTACGACCTTGGCTCTATTTTACTGTAAATATTGTTGCTAAACAGTGGGAGAGTCCCTATGCTGAAGATGTTAAAGAAAGAAAAGAAAAAAAAATAAGACTGAGAAGACATTTTTGAAACACTCTTAGTTACTGGCTCAGGGAATAAAGAGAAAAAAAGCAATGCAAAACAACATGAAATGCTGAGAAAAAAAAGAAAGTAGAGAACTGAAAGATGGAACTCAGCAAAAGCCTTGTTCGAAGGCTGACATTCCCTGCCCCTCACCTGAAGGGATTCTGGGCAGCTGAGAATCAGCTCCTGCATGCTAGTGATTGGTCTAGTAACACATTAGTCTTAGGTATTAGCCAACATGCCTTTTTAATAAGCATATTAACCAACAAATAGTTGTTGTACAATTGTAAGCTCTGTATAGGTTGGTAAAAAGGCCCAAACGCAAAGGCAGAGAAAGGGTTACATTATATGAACACAAATTCATAAAATCATGTTAGGATTCAGAGGACCAAGACATCCATTGACAAACTCAGTTTGGTCTTTTTAGACACATTTAGTTTTTAAAATGTTATCCTCCTGAACAGCCTGGCCCGAATTCTTATACCACTAAGGAGCTGACGAAGCATATGGATAAGATTTAAAGCTTCGTGTCCACTGTCACCTTGACGGTGAGCTGGAAGGTTTCTGTGGACTGTGACTGCAGACGGGACTTAAAGGATTTCTGCTTCCAACACAGGTCACGCCACGGCCTTCCATCATATCGGTATGTGTCAAAACTTTCTGTGTCAGATCAAATTGTCTCCTTACTCCTTAATATCATTTGCATTGATGAGACAGATGAGCACATATATCACCAACTGGCGTTAAAGCTGAACTGCAAACTTTGCCTTTTTCATGGTAATGCTGCGAAGAAGCATCTGTAATAACTAATAAGATGGTACAGCATAGAGCAATTTGCCTGGAGACTGTTACTTGTGCAGTTGCTAAGAGAAGTAGCTAATAAATATGATTTGAATAGAAATGCTAATAGAGCTGGATGCTTGTTATGTCATTTAACAGTACTGCATATACAGCAGTTAATTATTTCCAGGATTCTCTTTATTGTCACTGAGGTCTATACTTGTTTCTACCGCAAATCAGATAAATGCTGTCAGATGACACGAAACAGCGAGCAAATGTAGTGGTACAAGGTTACATTCAGCTGGACACCATCTACCTGTATGATTAATTGAAGGTGTATGCAAAAAGCCACTGAAACTCAGCAGTTCTGTCAAACAACAAAAAATCAATAAAAACACCAATGTCTTGGTCTTTTGTACTTTTGTGAGAAACACAAAGGCGAATCAAGGATATATTTTCAAAATTGCCAGGAAGATGCTGCAAGATGAAAGCCTTTTATTTTTTTCTCCACTGAATTATAGCTTCTATTAATACAACGGCATCTGCAGTAAGGACAGAATCTAATATGCAACACTCTTCCCATGCCTTTCATCGTCCCTGAGGTTTTCCATGTATTCTTGTTCAACCTTTAGTTAAAGATTTTTGCTACAATGCAATCAATTTTTGCTGGTCTCCTGGGTAAATGCTTAAGAAAGATTTAACCGTGATTACGACAAAAAGAGGGGCATTTTGGCACAAGGTATTTACATGTGTGTGACATGCACCATGTTGAGTTAGCTTAGTCCATTGGGATATCCTGATGAAGGAGTGTTAATTCTTATAGGCAACTGAACCCATGCAAGTCCAGCCATCTGGGACTTCTTTGCTGGGATACTAATGGGCAAACAGCCTTTGTCTTGAGTCTCTGTACCAAAAGCAACTGACAACTCAGGAGATGTAGGGGAGTGTCTAAATTACCTGGCCACTATGCCAAACCTATTTTCAGCAAACAAACAAATCAAGAGACTGTTCCAAGCCAAGGAGCTCAAACCGTGTTGGGAAGTACCAAAGATAGCTATCTTCTAATTCTGAGAGTAAATGTCAACAGCTTCAGTACTGGCTTTATCAGACAATGAAGAAAACACTATTTGTGATTTTTTTTTCTCCAAGTAAAAGCTCCCAGTCCAATACATTCTGAGATTTGTAAGATCAAATGAATGTTCTCTGTGAACTCTTGAAAACATTCACTATGCAAGAAGCTTCCCAAGTGTCATATGAACTCATTTTGAGGCCAATGTATTTACCAGAAAGACATAATGGATTTGTTCTTTAATCTTCTCTTTGAAACATTACAGTCATAGAATGAGTGGAAATAGTATAAAATCTCTTTGCTTACTAGCAGCATATGAATAAGCAAAGCTTACAAACCGAATTCCTGTTCAGCAGTTTTTAATGTTATTTAGAACTAAATAAGGGTCAAATCCAGAATGATTCACGAATTCACAGGCACAATAAATGCCTGAATAGCTCAATGAACTCTAATGAATGCAGGCTTTAGTGACATCTTGTACTAAAATAAAGTACTCAACATAAAATAAATGATATTGAGAGTAATATGTCAGTATAAATACCAGAAGACTTTGGATCCAAATTCTAAAGCTAGATTTGAAATACAGATTTCTAGTTCTGAACTCATTCAGACACACAGTGTGGTTCCTGGAAACTTTAAGAAAAAAGCAGCACTTTGAGCAACTCTGTATGCATGCTCCTGGCCTAGAAACCAAGAATAGGTGAGGAGAGAAGAAGCATCTGTGGGGTCATGATTTGATTAAAAAAATAGAAATTGGATGTAAACTGTGCTTACTGTACTTGGAACAGACTACACCTGCACTGGTGTGCTGCTAATGGCTTTTCCAGAAGCCCTGTTGGCAAAAGAGGCCACAGGGCAGACATAAAAACTATTGAGACGTATGTGGTAAGGCCAGTACCTTCTCTAAGGAATTCTCAGTCTCCTTGGTAGATTGTTGACGTTTCAGTATAACATGGTGTTCACATCAGTTCACAGAATTTATCTAATAAGATTAGATAACTTTTCTAAACTCATATGATTAGGAAAGAGAATATAGTCTTAACTGCAGATGGAAAGAGGGCTGCAAGGGCTGATACATTCTATCCTGAAATAATAATTCTTAGGTGGAATAAATTGCTGTCTGGAGATATCCACTTCTCTCCATCATTCAGAGTCCCAGCTAAGGTCATGTTTCTGGTAGATCTCTTCTACCTCTCATATATTTAGTTACTTTGGTAAGGCCTCTGGATGAAGACAGCTGATCATCACATTGGAGTGATGCTATATCTATATATCACTGCGGATCTTAAAAACCCTGTTTTGTGGTAATTTCTGGGAGAATGTTTAAGATGTATCACAAATGATGTGGAAATAATGTGTCACTACTAAATAATGAAGTAGTTAATAACTTTATTAACTTTTATGTCTATTCAGTAAAATGGGTATTTATACAAGATAAGAAGCTAATATACAAGATAAGAAGGTAACAACATAGTTTGAGGCTTACACTTGCTTACAAAAAAAGCCAAGGGAAAACTAAGGAAAAATAAAAAGAATTTTGGTCTTGCTTTTGATTGTGCAAGCCTGTATGTTTTGCTAAATATGAAAAGAAGGGAAAAGACCTTTTGTTAGGCAGACTATTCATCAAAGAGCATTGTACTTCCCCTTAAGAGGGACTTTCTTTTTTTAATCACCTGTGTTTGCATGCTGATTCATGAAACAATGATCAGATCGCAGAATCCCAGAGTCACTGAGATTGAGATACTCCGTCAGGTACTTTTACACACTGACTCCAAGACTTCTCGTCTCCAGGCAGAACAGTCCCAGCTCTCTCAGCTCCTCCTTGCACAACAAGTGCTGCAAGCCCTTGATAATTTTGTGGCTCATCAGTGGCCTTGCCCCAGTATGTCCAGCTCTCTCTGATATTGAGAAGCCAAGAATTAGACAAAACACTCCAGGTGCGTCTCACCAGGGCTGAGCAGAGGGGAAGGATCACCTTCTTGACCTGCTTTGCTCTGACAAGGCAAATTTTTCTCATATATATGTAAATATTTATATTGCAATAAAAGATTGATTTTGACAAATATGGTATTTTGAATAGTGTGAGGAAAAGGATGTTCCAAAGCTTTCAAATGTACTACTTGGAAAGTAAAAAATAATTAATAATTAATCTGAAATATATTTTTTTTGTAGAAACTCTATTTATAATAAAAAATAACAAACAAAAAGGGAAAAATTGAAATAAAATAAATTTACTTACCTTACCAGAATATTCGTAATATTTTTATTTTTTCTCCTTATTCAATACAAAAAACGTATGTTGACTTCTGTCAAAAAAGTTATTTTCCTGGCAGAGTCTATGAATTATTGTTAGTAAATAAACTCTGCCAGCTTTATTTATATAATGGAAACCAGCTGCCTACTTGGAAATCATACATTGCGTACCTACAGGTTATCGGGGCAAATGACAATACTAATACCAGTAGGAACCATATCCACGGGACTTCTAGTCTTGCAAAGCCACAAAAGCTCGGGATTTTCTGTAGCTAAAGGCAATGAACTAAGTCTGCTTATTTTGAACTTTCCACCCAGATTCATGTACGATCGAGCATTTTGAGCCAGTATTGTTTGCTGGAGATTGTTTATTGACATAACGCAGAAGTCTGCTCTGTCTGATGTTAAAAGGTTATCATGAAAAAACCCAAGAAATACTGGTTCTTCACCATCATAGAAAGGGAAAAAAGAGGTAAAATATTGCATCTCTCAATCCATACCATAAGAAAAACACCTGCTACATTCACCCAACAGTCTGGTCTTAAGAAAATGGTCATGTGCAAATAGGTAGTTCGGTACATCTTGTTTCACCATAAAACATTCAAGCTTTATAAAATGGTGCATAAGTTCAAAAACTGTTGTTTCATTTTTTTCCTTTTAATAAAACCTGCTTTTAAGAGCAGTTCTTTTATTCAGTAAGTGGAAATTCTGGTCCACAATAAAGCTACTGAAATGAAAATAAAAATATTAATACGAAATTCCAGCATTGTGTTATAAAAAAGGGAGAAGAATTTGCATTTAATATATCCACTGTATTGCCTGGCATTGGATAAGAATTGAGTTGATTTACTCTTTTAGAGAGAACACTCATTAGTTCTGAAGTCAAGCCATTGAAAATGTTGTCAGCACCATGATTTTATGAAACAACTTGCATTGCCTGCTAGTATTCTCTCAAGTGGCCTGTATTCAAGAAAATTATCACCTATTCACAAAAATCCCACAATGATTTCTCCCTTTGCTCATTTCTCTTGTAGTTTATCAAAACTGATTTCATGATAACATACTTAGGGCTTGTCACATCTTTCATGACAAACTTGTCATGTCTTTTACACTCCTGGAGAGTTTACCGCAATGGCTGCAGACACGTTTACATTTTAGATGATAGTTCTTGTGCTTTGACTGTTTGGACTTTGCCTAATAAAAGCTCGTTTATAAACATTTCTGATGGTAACTGAATTGAGCGAGAGTCTTTTTCTTACCAGAGTAGAATAAGGGGTAATTGTTGATGAAACGCCTGTGACCTCACAAATGGAAGGATTTGAGGTTTTGTGCAAGTAATCCTGTATTGAAAACAGAAGTCTTTCTGAAGGTCTCTTGTAGTCCTAGGAGTAAGACTCATTTATTTTTCTTGTTATTACACTTCCAACTGCCAGCTCATTTCTCAAATGAGAAGACTTAATAGATGTCAGTGTTGGGGATTTAAAATTCATTGTAAGATTTATGAATCTCACTTACAGGGTGAAGGATGGTCACAAAAGCCAAACTGACAGACACCCCCTGCGCCCATTCAGGAAAGAAGCAAAATCTGACAGACAGCAAATGTTAGCTTTCTTTTAAGCCTAATACCACAGAAAAGTTAGAAACGTTAGTACAATACACATATCTCACGTTGTTTAAAGTTTGCCTATGCTGATGAAGTTGCTGTTTGGATTTGGTTTAGTTTTTAGTCTGAGTATCATTATAAATATATGAATTTCTTTCATTGCTCTGGTTATGGGGTCTACACACTACAGCCAACATTTTGTTCAGTGCACTGTTTTCCACGTGGTTCTTAAGAATGTGAACATAAAATAGGAGGTAGTGGAGTTCTTCTTTGTACACAGAATGAGGATTACATTTGGGGAAGGAAGAAAGTCTCCTATAATTTATTTCAACATGATTAAACGAGTACAGCAATTCATTTAAACAGCACTCAAGGAGACGTGAAAATGTTCACTCCCTTAAGAAAAGGAGAATTTTCCTCGTATGACTGGCTCTCCAAATGGCTGAGACTGCTACTGAAGTGTGTGTTATTGTGAGGTAGGTTGCAAACAATGAAAGAGGAAACAAAAGATGCAGCCATCAGCTCTGACCTCATTAAAACAAAGCTGCTAAGTGAAAAATGCACTCCATGTCTCTGGTCACAGAATTCTGTTTTAAATGAAGACAAACACACTACACAGGCTGTGGATTTTTTTTCTTTTAAATTGAAATCTGTACATAGCATGCAAATGCATTTCCTATGTTCGAATGGGTAAGGCTTGCTTTCCAAAAATTACTCTGATTTTATGGATAGTTGAGGAAGGAGTGGAGGGGTCTCCTTAGGGGGGCAGCAGATCAGGGACCCATCCCACCAATTCTAGACACCAGCCCCCAGCTAGAGAGCGGGTTAGGCTGGGGGGCAGCAAAGAAACATCTGTATTTTACATATCATAGTTAAAGAATTGCGTTTATTTGAAAAGCACTTGAACTGAATTACCATAAAGAATGCCTTACACAGGGATTTGAACATAGATTCACTTCGTGTGAATTTAGTTGCTAACTAAGGGGATTACGCAGTAAATAATAGCTGTTACCTCTTATCAAGTAAATAATAGCATATTTTAAATAGAATATTAACTACAGCAATTGTTATATACTATAGGCAAAGACAAAAGTGAAATGAAAAACATACAACATTTTGTTCTTATGAGACAGTATATGCAAAAATCAATTTGATTAATAGCTAATTAAAAGGCAACTCTGTATAGAAAGTATGAGTAAGAAATTACCAGTAAGTAACTTACTTTTAATCACTGACTTTAATTCTAGTCAAAGCCAGTAATTTGTCTTAATTCAAGATTGCTGATTTATCTCTAGGGCCCAAAGATTCCTCTGTTGAAAGGTCATCATCATCATGGCTTGGCTTCGCGAACGAAGATCTGGGAAGGGCTTTTCCCGCGCTCACTGCAAGCGACGAGTGCACCCGCTGGGCCTGCGCGGTGGATTTTTTAGGTGAGACACAGTATGCGCGGAACTGGCTCCACCCTTTACACCTGAGGTTCATCTGCCAGGGCCTAGTGAGCTTGGATGGTGACAGCGAAGTCCTCAGGTCATAGGTTTGGTTAGAGTGTCCTTCTCTTAGATGATGGATGCCTTACAAGGCTAAACGAGCTCCATCTGCCCAGGTTTGGAGTTAGAGTCGTCCTTCTCCTAGGATGGTTGCCTGAAGGCTAGTGAGCCCATCCTGCCCATGGACACACTTTGTCTGACCCTTCAGTTGAGACCTGTCAGGCTTGGGAGACCCCACCGGAGGCACATGCCACCACCAGCAGAGCTCTCAACCTCACAAGGGCACACAAGCTCCTTCCCCACGGCAAGGGGGTGCCCGTGAAAGAGTCGCTGCTCTACCTCCAGACATCACAGACCCAGGCAAAGGTAAGACACTTCTAAAGACCCTACTCTGTCCTCTTTTTTCACACAAGATCTGTCTGGCTACAGTCATCATATTGGACCCACCATCATTAGCAGTCTACTGTGACTGGGGCAGTCAGACTTTCCACAGGAAAGTTTAGGAGATCAACAAGAGGGAAAAAGTTACAGGCAGCAGCTGGACAAGAAACAGGAGAAAGAGGAAGGGAGGTTACACTGACAAGATGTTCTTCTGAGGAGATGTAAGTCAACTCTCAGGACATCTAAGATGGAACATTTTGTTCATTTATTTAGAGTCCTGAGAGGAGCAGAGAGAACCATGCATGTTCTAGAAGAATGGGCAAAGAATAGAGTACCCAAATTGTTGGAATAAGACTAACAAGGGCAGGGAAGACTGCTTTTGCATCTGCTAACTGCTACCTTGTGAGCGGATGATCCTTCCCAAATAGTAGATATGTGAGGCTAACGTCTAGCTGTACTGTTAAATATTAAATCTGAGGAACATCAGCAACTTAAGGAGCAGGGATTTTTAGAGTCAACACAGCAGAACTTTGCCAACAAAACCCCCTAATCAGGCTGCCTAATCAGCAAGAACTGTCCCCTACTCCAGTCTATGAGGGCAGAGTGAGGCTCTGCATTGTCACCAAACTGCTGAGGAGACTCACCTCCTGAGGTACTGGCTCCCAGAAGGATATCATGTAAAGCAGAAAGACTGTCAGCATTCCATTTGGTTATTCCTCTCATCTAGGCTTGTCACTTCCACAATGTACCAGCTAGTTCCCCTTTTATGCAACGAAATTCTGAGACATCAAATTCCCAACTTAGCAGGAAATTCTCTTGAAGTACTTTGTAGTAGTAAACATAAATAACGAACCCCTGAACCCAGTGATTTAGGCTGTAATGATGCATAGAGATTAATAAAAATAACTTCTGGAGTGTCTTCTTTATTAGAATGCATTACACTGACTGTGTCAGGTGTCAGAAGGATGCCTGATGCATTTCTCCTCTTCACCAGGTTTCAGTAGGTAACTCCCTGAGAAAACTATGTCTTTCTCCATTTTCAGTAAACTTAAAATAGGATTCTTAACGTGAATTTCTTCTTTAAAAGAACAGGAAAAAATATGGAAAATACTGTTAGAAGCTTAAGGTATAGTTATAGGCTATGTGTATATATATATACCTGCTTGGTATTTTCCATATGGCATTTTATATCACATTGGTCATGTACAGGAGGCTTAGAGTGCACATAAGTTTAGCATCCTGTTAAACGGATGGAACCTCAGCAACTTTTCTTTAAGAGTCTATCTATTACATATACTATTATTTACACTTCCTACAATCACGTTTTTGAAAATTATGCTGCCCTGGTTCTTATCCACACCATCTCACATTTGACATACGTTTTCCCTGTTTGGTTTTCTTTATCTTATATGGGATATTTATCATTATTTTACAGTGGAATTTTCCGTGAGTGACTTCAACCCACATTTCCCCAAGTAGGCCCTAAGTTCACATGGAGGAAGGTATTTAAAAAAAAAAAAATACCAACCAGCTTAACATTCTGTTTTGTTTTAAAGAGTAACATGTTGTCATTAGAACAGAACGGAATATACCTCTTCCATTCCATGAATGTTGCCAGAATAAGAAAAAAAATTCTCATACACACTCAATAAAACCCAAAGTCTTGCCCTCAGCGACAACAAAACTGTCCATTGCTCAAAAGCACAATAATCTGTGAGAGTTAGGTTCAGTATGGATCCTGCTACAGTTACACATACAAAAAGTTCTGATAGAAAATACTCAAAATGTTTTCTCTCTTTACAGCCAAAACAGGAAGGGGTGATTGGTTCTACAATTGAAATTTCCAGGCAAAATCAGGGTCTTGAATTTTGTATTTCTATATCCTATACAGAGCCCTAGGCTTTTAACAGTTCTGCAGTGAGCTGGTGAGTCTTTCAGTTCAGTGAGAAATTTAATTCGTGATGTAGTCTACCTCCTCAAAGTTTTCAGTTTAAGTAGAATATTGGAAAAACAGAACAAAAGGGAAGCCATTGGAGACTCCCCAGCTTTAGCTGTCGTATAATATTTTATACGACAATTTGTAAGTGTACATGTATCAAAGATGTCAGAAAAAAATTAAAATATCTAAACTTACAGATTCTGAATCTGACTTTCCACAAACAGGAAATATCCACAATTTTCCTTGAAGACATTTCAAATTAGTGTTCCAAATTCAAACAGCTGAAGAAGGGTAGTTTGCATAAACTTATCCAAACAATTTATTGAACCACAAATCTGGAGTTTCTATTTTTGCTTTTTGTTTCCTAGCAGCAAAGCCTATTTTAGGATTAAAGGGGGAAAAGGAAACAAAGTTTACATTGAAAACATACATGCATTCAAATAAATTAAAGAATTTACAAACAATCTGGATACAGTAAAAGACTCCAAGATTTCTAACAGGCTTAATTAATAAGACTATTGGAACAAAGATCCAATTTACCCGCTCAAGTATAGCATAATGCTCCCAAGTCATTTAATCAGAGCCACAAAAAGCCTATGGAGAAGATCAGACAATTTTAATGATCTTCTTCATTACCTCTGAAAAGCTGATCTAAGTAAGACAGATATCTACATAGAACAAATGATACCTAAAGTTTCCAAATTTACTCTTTTCTGGTGACTGAGACCCTGAAATGGTTTTTTGCATAGTACTAAAAAAAAAAAAAAGTTTTAAAGTATAAATTTAAACTCTAGCCTAAGCTCAGTTCTCCTTTAGAAAGTGAGATGACAAAGAGGTCTCATGGCTTGGCTTCCTCAATAAATTAATTGTGTGTCTGCATTCAGAATCAAAATTACAATTTTTAACACCAGCCGCAAGTTTATACTCAATTTTTTTTTATCTTATTTACACTTTCAAGAGAATATAGCTGAGACCAACAAAGCAATTTAATCTATTTTATTTTCTTTCTTGTGTATGGTTTAGGAAATTGAGCTGAATTATAGAACAAAGCAAATAATCATTAAATAACTCCACTTTGGCTGACTAAATTGAAACACCTCTTAAAGCCCTGATTTTCAAAGACAGGAAATCAACAACTTTATCAAATACAAGCCTTCAAAAAAAGCTTGTTGATATTTCGAATATTGAGATGCTCAATAATTCCTAATTGTAGGCATTTATTTTCCTTTTCTGTAGAGGAGGCTTTGTTTGCTAAATTTTAGCAGATTCTAACTGCACAAGGGTATCTAAACCAATGAGGATGAAAATGTGATCTGAGATTATGATCTGGAGTGGCAGAGATTTGCAGACCTAACTGAGGACCTAATTGATCAGTATGCATTTTAAATAAATTAATGAAGAAATTGAGCTTGGTAGGCCACCGGTGATAAATGATCCATATGACTGTATACCTGGAAAGAGATCAGTTCATGCACTAAAGTGTTGTTGATTGAAAGAAGATAGAAAAAGCATGAGAGAGAGCAATCCTGATAACAACATATTAAAAGTCTGTTTGTAACAGAGCTGGAAGTAAATCACTGATCTTTGCTCTTTGTAGAGAAGGTATCTGTGCGTGCTTGCAGGCCGGGGTGGTTATTATTAATGGTGATATCAAGAAACTAGACCCACTTGCTTGGGTGAGCTCCTTCTAGCCAGGGAAACCACCACCACCACCGCCCTGGTCATCCTTACTGCTAAAGCATGTTTGACTTTTGTAGGATTGTCAGAACAGGGTGGTTTGTTGTCCTGATTATGCTGTAGTGATGAAGGCTGACCTGAGGCTGCCCACAGGTGCCCTTAAGTATTGTCACATCATTCATGCATCTCATGACCTCTCCTCCTGTTTCTTGACCCAGTTCTTTGCTATCTGTTCCTCACCCCTGCTTTGTCCTAAACAATATAACCTATAAACAATACTTTTTTTTCTTATTGATCCCACTTTTGCTTCATCTATATTCACGTTTGGTATTTCTGATACCATTATGAAGATAATCTCAGCCTTATATGGTACAACAGATTCTGTCACATGGGTGCTGTCGTCTTTGCAAGACTCTCTGCTCCCCCAAAGTGTCCCTTCAGGTGCTTTTGAAGTTCTGTCTTTTCTCATTTGTTACCTGTTCTGTACATGGGTTTCATGTTATGCCATCATCCTACTTCATTATCTTCACTGCGGACCAGGGACTCAGTCGTTCACTGGCAGCTGTAACATCAGACACCTGCTCAGTGTCCCTCTTCCTTTTATTCCTACATATGATGATGGAAGGAAAAGGAAAGAGTACAGTGCAATTCTGAGTCCATCTTGATCTTCTCTGTCAGCTGATTTTACCAAGTCTAACTTCATAGAGATACAGAGAGCACAGACTCTTGCCCTGTCATTTTTACATTTCCTTTTCAGAGTGCAGCTCTACTGCTGAGGCCAAAATCTACCTTTGGAATGAGACTTTTGGCTGTCATTGCTATCAAATAGTAGCCAGGCAGAAGTATCTGAAAGGGAATGAAACTTCAGACGAACCTTCTAAGCCATTTTTTTTTTTTTGAGGACCCTATGATACAGCAGTTTTTAATTATCCCATGGGGTTGACTGTCACATCCTCATTATAAAGTTTGGAAGGGAGTGAAAAGAGGTGGTAAAATAGCAGAAAGAGCCTCCAAAGCATTTAATAAAATGGAAGAAAGAGTAAGCAACATGAAACAAGAAAGGGAGGTACTTATTTTTCAAAGAAAATAGCTTATAGAGGCAGAAAAATAAAGGAAGTGATAACAGGAGAAAAAAAAAGGAGTTAAATGACAGAAGATGGATAGTATTGCTGAGCCTGATTGTTCAGAAGCAGAGTGTCTGGACTTGCCAAACCAGAGGGTCCATCTTCCTTCTGTGTTCCTAAGACAGATGTACAGAAAGAGGAAGAAGGAGTAAAAGAAAACTGAAATCACTAAATGTGATCACTAAAGGTTATCACTAAATGTGATACCCTTTCAACAGCTCTTTGTTCTCCACCATACTAAAAGAACTATGTGTTGAGAAGATTTTCTTAGAGCAGCACCTATGAACTGACCTTCCATCTTTTCAGTAGGAAGAGGAAGGCAGGAAGGCAGGAAGGCAGGAAGGAGGGAAGGAAGGAAGGAAGGAAGGAAGGAAGGAAGGAAGGAAGGAAGGAGGGAAGGAGGGAAGGAAGGAAGGAAGGAAGGAAGGAAGGAAGGAAGGAAGGAAGGAAGGAAGGAAGGAAGGAAGGAAGGAAGGAAGGAAGGAGGGAAGGAAGTCAGGCAGTTGATTTTTTAACTAACATTTTCAGCTGAAAAGAAAACTTGGCATTTTTCAAAATGATACTTCCTTAGGTCTGCCAGCTAATGCCAGGATTTCTCTGGTTTTGCAGGCCTGCAGACTGAAAAAGAGAGGGAGACTTTATATAAATCTACATTTTGTCTGATCAGATTGCTATGCTATTTGTATGGCCAAAACAGGGAGATAATTTTTGTTGTGAATAATGTGGTTATATATGCATTTGCAAATTTAAAGGGCCATGTAGGTGCTGGGCATAGCAATCACAGAGCTGAAGATTTTGTATATGACACGTTCTAGTACTCATTGGAATAACATCACAACACAAATTCAATATGCAGTTGGTTAAACATCATAGCACAAATCTTCAATACTCTTAGGCATTACAACAGCACCTAGGTATTACAGCGATTGGTATTCTGAGTGTCCAAAACAGATTAAATACTCTGTTCAATGTATCAAGTCAATTTGCAATGCAAAGCAGATGTATATTTGCTTTGGCTTCTGCAACCAATATTTAAAATAGAAACTGGGAAGCTGATGCAGAGAAATAACATTTTAACATTCAATTTCATTTTACTGCTTTGTCCCTATTTAAGCCTCCATTTCAGCAGTAATGAATGCACAGAGCTGGTTTTTTTAGTATCTCCTTTCTTTAGCACAGAATTAAAATGTGCTCCTGCTGGAGCAGAACAAATATAAATTAAAAAATTAGGAAACAAAGACTTCTTTTGCATCTCACATCTCTAAATCCATAACACTTTATTAGAAACCTCATTTACTTTAATAAAACACATTCTGTAGAATTTAGATTTTCCAACGTAGAAATCACAAGGATCTTGAAAAGAAGTCAGTGTTATAATATTGTACACAATGGCTATAAGATAAATCACAGAATTTTTGGCAAGATGCATAAAACTAATTAAAACGGACAAATGATTTACAGATTCATTCTCAAATAACTTCAAATTGGCAACTACTGTCCCTCAGTGTTTCGTATCCAACTTTAACATGTGCAAAAGCCCATCTGAGTCACACAAATGGGCAAATTTTAAAAATAACCCATCTCGGTAAAACCTCCAGTCCTCAAGATTTTTACTCGTTCTCTGGCTTGATAAGTTCCCATTCCTTCCACAGCAAAACCGTCTCCTCTTGACCTCAGTGGATTTTAGTTTTCTAACATGTAATATAGACAATTGTGGGCCAGAAATTTTCTGTGAAACACCTGCAAATACAGAAGTTACTGTTCCTTCCAGTTATATTATTACAGGAACCAGGATGTTATTTCATTGATTTATTTTTCTCCTGTTTGTTTGTACTGAAACCAGTAAGCTAGCTGCAGGGATACTTCTGACTGCATTATGAAACAAGATCATAAAAATACTAAAAATCCGAATTTTAATCCAGATCGTATATTTACAGACACACTGAAGCTTCTGAAAAATCTTTTTCAAACATTCCATGTTAAATATTCTGCGACCAAATATTATTTTTTGATTCAGTCAGTCTTGCTGAGAATAATACTGGCAGAAAAGCGGTGTCTTCCTCTGGTGTTTTGTTGACTGTAAGACACAACCTAAACAGGTTTTTCTCGTGTGGTCTTAGGAGTGCATGCCAGCGTTAACTGCAAGATCCACTCCACCAATACATCTTGATCAGCATTTCCTGTGGTCACAGAAAATGGTCAGCTATAGTGGTGACATACAGTTGTCTGGGTGACAGAATTCCACCAAATGATTTTGAACTCCGAAGAAGGAAAGTGTTCTTCTGGTGAAAGCTTAATCTTTTATTTTTACAGAGTTTTTTGGGTTTGATTTTGGTTTGTTTTTTTCTTCCGGACTGTAAAAGCTAGTTTAAAAGCTGCACCAGTTTTATTTCTATAGCTATACTTTATTATTCAGTATAGACTTAGAAGTTCTCTTGTGATGTTGTTCAAGTATCTCTTGACTTCTTTAGAAAAGATGCTGTACATAGGTTAATGCTAATGACATTTGCAGGTATGTTGAATAGAACTGAGTCATTAACATTAAGTGGAAGGGCCTAAGCCCACAGCTGTTTCAGAACTGGCTTAAACTGACCACACTGTTATTGCCACTTTATGCTTTCCATGAAAAGGAATTTGTGATTTCTGTGTTACACTTCACTGCAGATGTATTTGAAGTGATGCTGCATTAAAAAGGAAGGTGCTATGCCAAACTGTGAATTCATATCATTGTGTAACCAGGATAAAACAGTAATCACCAATGAATGACCGAAAATTAGGAGTTTTCCAGAGGAGCTCTGTGAATACAATGTACATTTTTCACTAAATGTTAATGGGATTTGGGTACCTAACTGCATTAGTAAACTTTGAAAGTCCCTATCAGAGTGACTGAATTGCAAACAAAAATTAGAGAATTTCTCATTAATCTCCACTATTGTGCTAGTAGACTGTAGGATACCCAGTATTGTAACCATCTTTAAACAATGTGTTAGGGGTGAGCCTGAAATTATAGACCAGGGAGCATGACTTCAGTATTAGGTAAATTAGCTGAAAAAAAGAGGATTATAAAACACACAAACGAGCATAATACAATCAAAATCAGCAGAGCCTCTGTAAAAGGAGATTGTACTGTTTAAGCTTCATTTAGTTCAAAAGAATGAAACAATAGCTGATAAAGAATTGTTAAATGTAATTTAGTTGGACTTCTGAGAGGCCCTCTGGAGAAAGTCTGTCCCAGAGTTGCTAGCAGGAGGAGCAGGTAGTCTTGGGGGAAAGTATAACGTTTAGTAAGTGTGCTGACACAAAAGTACGAATTTGAAAGTCTATTAAATTTGAAAGGCTATTAAAAGCAACATATTCAAATAAAAATGATTAAAATCAATATCGGAAATACCTTAATGTTATTATCTAGGGAAGTGATGAGTCCCTGTCTTGACACTGTTTCCCACAGCATTCTCCTGGAGAAACTCACTGCTCATGGCTTGGATGAGTGCACTCTTCGCTGGATGAAAAACTGGCTGGATGGCCGGGCCCAGAGAGTGCTGGGGAATGGAGAACAATCCAGTTAATTAAGCTGGTGAAGGATTTAGACAGCAAGTCCTATGACAAGTGGCTGAGGGAACTGGGGTAGTTTAGTCTGGAGAAAAGGAGGCTGAGGGGCGACCTCTCTACAACTACCTGAAAGGAGGTTGCAGCAAGGTGGGAGTCTGTCTGTTCTCAAGCAAGTGACAGGATGAGAGGAAATGGCCTCAAGGTGCACCAGGGGAGATTTAGGTTGGACATTAGGAAAAATTTCTTTACAGAGAGGGTTGTTAAGCATTGGACCAGGCTGCCCAGGAAAGTGTTTAGTCCCCTGCCCTGGAGAACGGGGATGTGTCGATGTAGTGCTTAGGGGTGGCTTAGAGGTGACCTGGCAATGCAGGGTCAAGGGTTTGACTTTTCGGTCTTAATGATCTCTTCCAACCAAAATGATCCTGTGTTTCTGTGATTCTCTGATTTGTGGTTGGTTTTGTTAAAACAGCATTAAGATTGAACATAAAAGGTCTGCAAACACAGAAACATGCAAACAAAATAACAGGCCTCATGATTGTCACTATTTTCGTAATGATGTAAAATAAATTTTAAAAGGCAATGACTCTAAAACTGTCAAAAAATAAATAATGATCAGTACTAAAAGAGTAATTATACTGTATTTTTAGCCATTTTTTGGCAATTTCTGTACTAGCAAATTGCTTGAGACTGTTCACTGTCATTGAGGCCAGTATCTGCCAAGTACCAATTAAACTTTCACAGATTCCAGAAAAAAGCATCTAACTTTTCTATTGAATATTCTCTGCTAAATCTGATATCATGCCTGGTAATTATTTCAAGAACTTTTCTAACAATTCTATAGTGTAAATACACTACAGGCAATTCTATATTGTAAATAAATACTCAAGTTCCAGTGCCCTGGAATGTTCCTTAGCACTTCTTAGTTGGCTAGTATAGAAGTAAGTGTTACGTATGACTGCAGTCCAGGTTCATTATATATTGATTTGCTGCTTCCCTGTGACCTTTATGATGATTCAAGCAAACATCAGGTGGTTACAAAGTTGATACCAAATCAGAACAAAATGCCAATCTTCAATTCTCCTAGATCCGGTGTAAATAAATGTAAAATATTTACATGCAAGGCAAGATTAACACTTACAGTAAAAATTTCATCATTTCAAAAATTTCATGCCAATCAGAATACAATCACACAGCTACCAGGCACCTCTCAGCAGATAACAACTGATCATTCATTACATGTATTTAGAAACAAGTTTGTCTATTATGAATTATGTAAGACCCAAACTGTATATAATGATTGCGGCTCCTTCGAGCCACGCTGACTCAAAAATGTCACACTCTTGAAGACTCAGTTTATCTAGGCCTAATTGTGAGGCCAGGCTCGCTCCTAGATGTGCATTTGGAAACCCAAGTTTAGCACAAATCCGTAAAGTCTGTGACTTTTCTAATGAGGAGTACTTCTGAGCTAGAAATGCCAGTCAACAGACCATAATGGTTTTGCTGTATACAGAGAGCACAATCCGTATGCATCTTGAGTACCACTCACATCTTGAGTACTACCCACGCTGGGATCAGAGGGTCTACAGACAGTTTAAGTTCTAGGAAGGCCCATTATGCAGGGATTAATCTCAGTCCCTGGAAGAGCCATAGAGACACAGAGCTTAATTCAGTTGCCTCAGGATTGCTTTCCAGAAGCTTCAGTGTGACTAAGTCATTTAGCAAGGGAAGCAGGTATGGCACTGAAATGAGCAGAGACCTGCACTTTTCTGAAGCGAGTCGGGTACTCTATTAAGTTTTGTCTGGCTCTAGATGGACTAAATGACAAAGCCATGTCTACACATTTGAAATGAGTCCTAGAAATCAGTAAATAAGCAGCAGCAGGACTGTGACCACAATCATTTTCAGCACACTTTCTCAGAAAACTAAGTACACATGCACAAATGGTACAAAGGGCTTTGGGGCACTGGACCCTCCATTTTCAAAGCTAAGCACTTTTTTTCCATTTACAAATCCCGTTCATTCATTACCAAGAGAAAAAGTCACAAACGTTCTTACATAATTTAGCATCTTCATTTGCTTGAGTGAATTATTTAAAAAACAAATTTAATTTTACATTTTATTTTGCTCAAAAATAATTTTTGAGCACATTATATCATACAAAGCTAAGTTTCTTTTGTCAGTGAAAAACCCACATCATCATGTTAAATGCCAAACTCTTTAAAAGCACATCTTTCTTACAACAGAAGAACTTTTAATTTACTCAGGCGTAATGATGCATCACCTTACAGATGTAAAATATCCCATCTGTCAGCCTTTTTTTTTCCTTCCCCTAATGTTGAAACCTTTGAAGCCAAGAACCCACACACTGCTGGCTGAAAAATGGCTTAAATTTCAGCAGAGCAGATTGTGTGAGGGTGCTCCTCTACCCTTGTACTTCAAAACCTGCACCTGTGTTTCCTATACAGGAAACTTTTTACTGTTCACTACAAATTTCTGACTTCGGTAACATGGAAGGCAAGGACAAATAGTTCAAATGAAGTTCTGACCTTTAGTCACATGAATCTTATGCAAAATGTAAGCACTGTGTCACACCAGCGTATTTTTCTTAGTTTAGACAGGATCGATGTATGAACAAAGGTAATGCCAGGAAGAATATTATCAGATATCAGGTGTACCTTGCAAAGTTTCAAATACTGTTTTGTTTATGACATATTGTACTGAGTTTATAATCCTTTACGAAATACATTCTTTATGCTTGCTAAAAATACTTTTTTTTTTTTCCCCACGGGAGAGTGTGTCTTATTCCTGATATCCTCTCTATAAAAAGGAGTTGTACCTTACATTTTTCCTCCTGGAGCATTGAAAGTCTTATGAGGGAAGATACTCCCTTTACTATAAAACAGTAAGAAAAAGAAAATTAAAGATTAAATAAACCTTCTCCTAAATTTATGAGCTTTTATTTAATCTATCCATATAAAATAAATGTCATTCATGGAGATAAACTAGCATACATTTCTTGCTATTGTTCTGCTGGTGTTGTTTCTCTTCTAGACAGTTATCATAATTTGGAAGTGGCTCTGGAAGTTGCTTCTCAAAATGGAAAAGAAAGTACATATTGTGGAGAAAAAACTAAAGAGCTAACTTGCTACATGCTTAACCTCTAGCAGAGACCATAGACATCTTCTCAGAAGGAAAAAGTAAATTATTTTAGTTCATAATGTCAAATAATTGGAAGTAAAATATGCTCAGAACGTTGTTTTCTTTTGTGTGACTTTTGGGGAATTAAAGGCAGCCCTAAAGCATCATCAAAATGGATAAATACAAGCTTAAATATTGCTAAAATGATGATTTTTCAGGCACTGAGAAAATATAAAAGATTTATCTCTGGTAAGCATTTTTGGCAGACCCTGTGAGAACAGCCTGATATGAAAAAGGTTAGAAGAGAAACTTAATGATTTTCAAACAGCGTGGGAAGAGACTACAGAGTGTCTACATAGATGTTTTTCCAAAGAGGCAACACAAGGCATATTCATATAAAATCAGCGTTATCTACATCAATAAAAATACAAAAGAACAAGGAAAAAGATATTTTTACTCTTCCATAGGTATAATTTCATCAGCAGCTGTTAGTGTGCTCAATAGAACCCGTGTGCTCAAAGCAGATACTTAAAAAGGAAATACATTGCTTGAGGAGGGCTGAGGTGATATGCTTTATCTCATGTATGAATAGAACTTTAGAGAGCAGTCAAAAAGATTCTTCAGCAGCAGCATAAAAAGTGCCTGTTTAGTTTGCCAATACATCTAACTAGAAGACAAAACTCAGCGTTACGTGGGAAATACAACATGTGGCATTTCCTAGAAAGCAATCTAACAACTTGGAGAATACTTCTTCATGAAATAGAAACTTACTTCACTTCAGTTTGGAGTTGAAAATTCTTGAACGTAATCTGTTCAAGTTTACGGCTGCCACATGGCTTTCCTGTGATAAATTGCTAGAGTGCATAAGTAAATAAGAATACACAAAACAAATCATACAAATTAAATCATGCAATCCCTAACAGATTATTTAAGATCTAGGCTACTCTGGGCAGATCAATGGTCAAGCACATTTAATTTTCAAACTAGTGGGGGATGTTTATATGGGTCATTCTGATAGTTAATCAATTTACAGTATGTTTAGTATGTAGCCTTCCTAGCATTAGAATGAGGTGCTCCGTGAGAAATCCTTTTCCACATCTATTTAGTACTTTTGTACAAACTGATGCTTCAAAAACCACCAGAGGTGGAATATAATTGTTTTTCACTGAGAGGTTAAGGGATTAAGGTTCAAATCTTGCTGAATTATTTAAGGTGAGAAAGAGGGAAAATGTAGTATGTAGCTTTTGTCAGCCCTTCTGGCAACACTTTCTTTGGTGACCCATAGCAAAGATTTAAAATCAGCTGTCTTTCTGAAACTTCCTACCCCATTGCTGGGAAAGACATTTAGAGAATATCCAGCATGGAGTAGGAATGAGGAAACATGGGCAGATCTTAAAAGCACCACCTGGCTCTACAAGCACAGGCATGACCAGAAGTTAATCAAAGCAATCTCTAGGTGTTTCGATGAATGACAAATAATCAGAGAGTTCCTGCGCTAGAGTAGTCATTTCATAAAATGTTTTGAGAATGATGTCTAGAAAGATTATCACTGAGGGGGGTTGCAGTGGAGGGAATGACACATTTTTTTCCCCAAGAATATACATGAATGATGCAGAAATATGTGGCTCTGATGCCAGTGTAAAGGAATAAGGCAGAAAGGAGAAAAGCAAGAAATAATCACATTCACTTCGTGCATTTATGCAGCTTTGCTGGTAACTAGAAATAGTTGGATCCCTGCTTCTTGCAGACCCTTTAAATAGTTCCTGCCAAGATGACTCAGATGTTTCTGAAAATTAGATTAGGGTAAGAATAATGTTGTCAGTATACAAGCAGTTACATTTTTAACTAAAACCTTATGACTATACTTTGGGGAACAAACATGAAATTTGGTGATAATGTCAGCTGAGAATCAGGGAAGTTCCTATTTTTCTGCGAATGCTGGTTTGAATATCCACTTAATTAGTGGATTAATGGCTTTTTTTTCAAGCTATTTATTATATTCCAAGACTCATGTAAAATGAGACAGTCCTATGTAACGAGATCACCGCATCTGCAATATCAAAGTGCTAAATGATTTCAGGAAGCATCCAAATTTACCAGCCTCCACAAGTTTCATTTAGCTGCATGTATTCAAATTTTAAAATTATCTTTAACAGTATGACAATGTACTAATTTGCTCTTGAGACAGCCTTGACACAGAGTAATCTCAGGGTCCTATGTGAAGTGTTATTTTCCTGTTCTTTTCCATTTGATAATTTATTTACTACTCAATAAAAAGCAAAAGTCTCCTTCTGAATGAAAATTAAGATATACATGTTAAAATGTCTATTTATTATGAATTATAATTAAAATCCAAAGCTTTAACATTAGACTACAAGAAAGAATTGGCATTCTGAAACAAAACCAATCATATAAGAAGCTACAGAATGCATTGTTTAATAATGGTCAGTCTAGCATACGTCAATACAGATAAGTCTTTACTCAATACTGACCACAGATAATGATTTATATTAGACTAAGCAAGGTCAATGTAATTTGAAGCAACAGTCAAAGTCAAAATGAAATGATTCAATACTATCAAACCCAAAAAGACAACAAAGGAGTCCAGACAGGAACTTTAATAAGGAGGCAACCCACTCTCCATGCAATACATTTACCTGTTGTGATACACTGTCCAAATGTACAACACATAAGGAATTACTTCTTTTCTCTCTGACTTTTCAATAGCATCTCAAATTGAATTACAGTTGTATGTTTATGCTTATCTATATACTTTTTGTTTTCAATTATTTCAAATGCTTATTCATTACCGGGGGCACTTTAGAATTATTGCAATTTCTTGCACTGTCTCTTTTGTGTTTTACTTTTATCCCAGCAGAGTAATCAGTTATGTAAAGCTGTCAACAAGAGCTGCCTACTGTGGGTTCACCCAAATACAAAATTAACCTGTCCTCAAAAGTATACTGTAGTCAAACACAAGTTATTGCCAGCTGCATCAGCTATGAGGTCAGACCAAAAGACGTAATGCACTGCCTAACTTTAAAGCCTATCAATCCTTGAAAGCCTTATGGGAACAAAGTATTTGACCGGCAATGTAAAGAGAGGAGTTTGTTACTCACTTGCCAAAGCTCAAATAATTAAATATTATTAACTGTATTTCAGATTGTCCCATTAGAATTAAAACTAGTATTTTATCTTTGACAAAATCTATAGTCCCTATATCGACTATTCAGGTCACTTGCTATATATGTCTCTTTCTAGTAAGATATCCATCAGCAGTACCATTTAGCCTCAGCAGAGAAATCTGAGTTAATTTTCTCATTAATACTATGCTCCCTGAGCAGATACAAAATGTACAGGCTTTTGGTGTTATACATATAAACTCAAAGCAATTTCTTTGTTAATTTTCAAAATTGGCATTTATCAGAGGGAGGAAAATTCAGATAAACAGAGAGGTATTGAATTTAACTGCCTTCCAATACTGTACCAGCACTCCTCTCTTCCCTGATGGCTAAATGTAAACTGGATATTGTCTGTTTATAGTATTTACCAGCCCAGCTGTACTGATATCTCCTGTGAGTTTTCACTGGAAGAGTAACACATCTGCATAGGTGCAGTTTAACACCAATATAGCTGATGTCATTGCAATGAACTTGAATCAGTTGTATCAGTCTGACCATTTTTATAGCAATACCTCTGTGATTACATTAAAGAGTGTTAAGTGTGTGGATTTTACCAGCAACACTGCCAACAGTAAAGACAGCCGTATTTTCTCAGTGAGACCAGTTTAATCAGAATGCTGTTAAACTACTGATTTCATGTGCCATAAAAGATCAAAATTCTGTTAAGGAAATTATTCAAGGGAGGAAAAAAAAGGAAAAGGCACAGAAAGAAAAGAAAAAAGAAAACAAAGAAAAATAATATGGTATTCTAAAAGGCCAAGCAAAATGTGGCAAATGATCAAGAAAGGAAATAACACGTATTTAAAATAATTTTTAATCAATAACACCCTTCAAATCAAAGAAGTTGGTTAATAAAGATATTTAAGCAGCTAATGGAGAGTTTTAAGGCCTAAGAAGGCTTTAAAATCTGAGAAGGCACTAATGTGATTAGACTGCCTATCTTAGAAAGATCCCTGCTCAGAGGTGCCTACTTTCTGGTTTAGGTGTTCGCCTCAGCTGAAGCACCTATCCATTCCCAGAATGGCCTTGATACTTGATAAGACTTGACAAGACCTGATAAGTGTTCAGAGACAGCCATCTCCTGTTTTGGGTCCAGGACATGCAAGTTCTGCTGCCTGAGATGTCAGGAGGCATCATCCAATGGAGGGTAGGGTCAGCCAGCCCATGCAAACCTGCAGTTATCATTTCATGCTAAAATACTGGTTTTCACAGGTAAAGGAGAATATTTAACATCTACATCAAACAAGTAACAAGCATGTGCACAGGACTCCCAGCTCCAAGCAGGCCCCACTAGGATAAAGTTGAACACAAGTCGCAGCTTGACCTTACCTCTACCCATCTTTTCCCCAGTATGTAATAGGCCCAAAATCAACACGTTCACTCAGGAAAAGAGACATCCACATTCAACAAGGAGAGCACTCTCTTTTCCAGTTCAGACTGTGCTGTTGCCTTAAAGATGTAGTACTTTCCTGTAAGACCGGGGAGTTTGGAACATGCTTTCCTTGGTTGAGCAGTCCTTATAAAAAAGGTCTTCTGCGTCCTGGGAGGTTGTTGTAACATCTGAAATATTACCTGATAGGCAACATTTTCCCTAATCCCTGAATGAAGTACCAGGGTTGCAGCTTAGGGTGGGATTTCAGCCAGAGGACCTGCATTGCTGAGCTCTAGACCTGGTCTGAAATCAGCACTGCAACTCCTTACATTTCACCCTGAGGCACCTGACTCTTCATATATTGCTGAAAAATCTTATGGACTGTTCTGCAGTTCCCACCCAAGGGTAGGTCTCTAGATTTTATATGACCTTTGCTGACCCAGCCCTACCTAACCCTAAACAACAGAATCATCCAAAAATGTGGTAGTTGTGAAGTATTCTGTAATGAAGAATACTCCATTTACGATTGGGTTCACATCTTCCAAATACATGCCTTTGAGCAGAACTTCTTCAGCATTCACAGAGGATAACGAGGTAATGATAAATTACAGGTTTTGATGTCTCTCTGGCTAGCAGCCACTAGCAGCGGTTAGGATCAAGAGAACGACAGACGTCCTTTATAATATATCAGTTACAGAGGGGAAGATCCAAGATCTGAAGCAGCATAAATCCCTTCAAGAGAAGGACATAAGGGTGGAAAATATCGCAGGGTTAGAATTAGATTATGCAGACTATGTATTTCAGATGAGTTCCTTAGATGTCTCTTTGATTTCTTGAGTTAGACTTCTAAGTTTAGTTATAAAAAATTAAATCAAGTAGTTAGATGGCTGGAATAGATTGAAATAGATTAAGTAGTCTGTTCATGACAATCAGAAAGGAGGTTTATCAGTTTTATAGTGTAGATTAACAAATTTGTAGATTAAAAAATGATTTACTAGAAACAATGTTGCTGTGCTTCCCAGAGATAACCTTTCTCTCTTCTGCTTTTTCTGGGTCATATAGATGCTTTCAGCTGGCAGATACTAAACTGGAAGCAGCTGTATCCTCTCCACCAAATATTTTATTACTGACAACACGTATGTCTGTTGCCTGTCCTTCTTTCTTAAACAGACAACTGCATGCCACACAGCACGCAGGGGCTTGGGGCATAGCAGAGACAAAAAAAAAAAAAAAAAGAAAAACTGGCAGTCAGGACTGGTGTGGATTATATTGTTGTTTTGCTCTGTACCATAGCTAGTTGTTTACAAAGACAAGCATAGAAAAAGAGGACATTTAGCGTTTAACTTTGTTAGGTAGGATATTTCCCACATAGTGTTTGCTTGTGCCTTGCCCATGCTGTGGCTCTGGCCTCCAGAGGGGACTTTGCCTTGTCCTTCCTGTCCATTGTCAGAGACCAGGGTTTTCCTTTCTTTTCAGATGTTTTTCATAAGCCATTTCTTTCTCACATGCAAAAGTTCAAATTTACAATAAAATTCGTATTACTTTTTCCAAAGGTCGATTCAGGTGGTTCTCCTTTGGCAGCTGGAGTCTGTGCAAATCTCGGAATTTTTCACTGTTTGGGTTTTTTTTTTTCCAAGTACAAAGCTATTTATAGAAATTATTCAAATGATAAAGTAGGGCAAGAAAAAAAGCAACTTGTAATTTGCCGTAACTGACACACTCACAATTTTACTTCGGGCGTAGATTGAAGTGGTACTCAACAAGTTGATGAAATCTTTTCTTTTGAAATACTTCTACCTCACTACAGAGTGTCAAAGTCTATTTAACATATTGTAAGAGATATCTGCGGGTACTGATATGCCTCTCCACGTGGAACTACAGTCTGTAGCATTGTGCAAAATTACTAACTTGGCTTCTGATCATCATACAGATATGTTTGCTTATTTTCAATGGTGTGTTATTCTTTCAGCAAAACTAGCACTCTGTACATGAAAGACAAATTTAATCTTCAGTATAATGGTCAAGTTATGCCATTAGTAATTTAACCCGGTGTAAAGCAAAATATAAATCTTGGAGTATTGTCCAAAATTCCAGAGGCACTACGGGTTTTTTTCTTTTTCTATATATATACACATACAGGTACCATTACTATATGTATGTATGTATAAAAACACACAAAAATCTGGGTTAAAGTCCTCATTAGAGAAGTACCATGTGCCTTCACTGTGTTGGACACAATACTTCTCTGGTACACATGAGATATCTTTTCCTGTTTTATGTAGCACATGACTAGGGTTGGACAATTTCTCTCACGCAGGTTTCTGTTGGTGTGAAGCACAGTGGCTGCACAGTGCACTCAGCTGAAGTCCATTTAAATAGTTCAGAGAAGCTGATGTCACACTCCATGTTTCCTTTTCGTCATTTCTGTGAAGACTAACTTTAACATTCTTTAGTGGTCAGATCAATTTACTGGAAGGACAGATTTTGCCATTTTTTCCCCTCAGTGGCCTATAGGAAGTCTGCAAATTAAACGTGTTTTGAGTCCTAAATTCCAAACAATTCCCATTCTAACCAATTATAGATGCAGTTAATCATGCCTAATTTTCAGTTGTCCAAAAGTTAGATGTTTTAGTATTAGCCATCTGACACCACTTTTATATTAACTGTGCAGAAATGTGTGAACTTCAGGAGAATGATTAATCTCATCCTAAAATAGGTATAAAAAATTGGACAAACGATTCAGCTGAAAAGGTTCCTGTTCCTTTCCATTAACTCTGATGATTAGCTGAGATTTAAACATTTAAGAACTTTTGAAAGTCTGAGTTCACCTGGATGAATTCCAGCTATGGTGTTCATTGTGTTTTGGTTTATTTTTCCCCTACATAACAGTCCTCAAATAGAAGCATGAGCTTTTCAGCATAAAGTCATCAGTATCTGGATATCACTTTGAACATTGAGAAATAGAAATACTGGAAAATAAGAGCTATATTATGAGAGATTTTACAGAAATAATATGAACACAAAATTTTCAGTAAAGACTAGTGAATTGGAATTTCAAAATTATTTTCTTCTTTGCTATTAAAGAGAGATGCAGGCTTATCCTATTTTTCATGTAAACCTCTACCTCTCTGCATAATCTGTAAAAATGTGTATTTATCTTCCTCATTCAGAAATAAAAAGGTCAGGTCTTACTGAGAAAAAGACATTAGACATACTGCTTAACTGTAATTGTACAAAGTATGGTACAATTTGACTCATAAGTGAAAAAGTTGCAAATGGAGAAGTTAGAAGGCCATGTGTTGGATGTGCTGAGTGACAGAAATGTGACAAGAATAAATCTATGGACTTTGGTAGTATTACACTTGAGAATTTACAGGTATACTAAAAAGCATACAAGAAAAATTGGTTATTTACTGTCTTACTATATTATAAAAGTAAATGCATTGGAAACACTCACCAAAGAAGAGACCATTTCACAATGTTTCCTCCATTATATTATAGCATCTAATAAAAGCACGTTTTTCCCAAAATACGAAGATTCAAATGCTAAAGTACATGCAGCACTCCGGTGTGTGATTGTTCAGTTTGCCAACTCTTCCAACATGTTTGTGAAAATAACGATCTCCACATTTTGTCCTGTCCTCCTCACTGAGTAAATTTGGCATCCTGAACCCATTGACAGAGCCCAGAGACAAAGCTCTCATTGAGGATCTCACTTTAGCCTCCAGTTACATACCACAGAGAAAGGTGATCCCGTAGTTCAGTCAAAATTATAAAAAGGATATTTATGTAACTATAACGTGAGCAGTAATGTTAAACGGACAATATCCTTACAAGAGTAAACAGCAACTTGATGAATTCCCACACAGCAATGATGAGACTGAAGCGATAAAGTTATATCTTCCCTCTTGCTTTACTAAGTCACAAAGGGGAAAATGAATCCAGCAGTGGCAAATAAAAACCTCTGCTCTTCAAACAAAAATAAAGACTAAATTATTGCTTAATGGAGATACTAGGAAATTCGGGTTGGTTTTAAGTTTTTTCTAATATCTTTCTATATTGACAGTAATAAAACATAAAATTTAGACTTACACACTTAGAAATTTGCTTGCAGTTCTCATGATCTAAGTTTTCTTGCTATAAGGAGCTTGAGGCACTATTACACAGTCAGGGAATTTCATTAATACAAATTCCAATAAGTTCTTTTCAAAATATAGCAAGGTCCATTGTTCCAAGACAGTCATTTAAATGACTGAAAAGTAGAAAGCAAGAGCTCTGAGAGTTCTTTCTTTTTGAAATGTTGGAAAGACATTTTTCTTTCTTCTTTAATTTTTTTTCCTTTTCTGTTTTTCTTTTCTGGATGGGCACCAAAGTTAGATGTTGCTGAAGGATGTAACAACTGGAGCAAATAGTTCTTGGTACTGATTTCTGGTATGGTTATGTAGTCTACCTGACTTACTCAGAAATCAAAAGAATTTGTATAAAAAATGAAAAGCCGTCACAATTACAGGCAGAAGAAAAGGCAGAACAATGCTTTTTGTGCTATGTCCACATCAGAAGAACTTTTTTGTATTTCACTCTTTTTTGGGGGGTTCTCATTCATTCTCCTGCTGCCACCATGAACAGGACATTTCCACCATTATTTCATCATCAAAGTTTAAAACCACTCTCTGTAACTATTAGCTTCCTGAAAAACTTTCCAAATCATGCCACAAAAAGGAACAGTTGCACACTACTTGTGAAGCTGCATAAATTTATCAAATGCAAACATCAATATCATTATACTGAGGAAAAAAGATTTAAGGACCTCTATGAAAAAAATCTCTGAGTCTATATAATACTAATTTGTTTTAAATCAGAGTTAAGTTTGTCTTAAAGTTAAAAAGAACTACTTATTCTTACCCAAACCATGAGCATTATTACCAGGTTTTACACGTGTGTGGGGAAAAAAAAGTTATTATCCAAATGAGTAATTGTTTGTGTCTGTTGGCCTAGAATCAGTTTATAAAAGGTCCTTTATAAAAGGACCAGAATCCTTCTTTTCTTTACAGTAACAGTGTTTGCAGCAAAGACTAGTTCTTACATCCATAACTGCATTGAAAATAGAGACTAATAGGTTAAAAACTGTAAAACAACTCATAAACATAGTAGATATGGTGTTCGAAAATATGGAGGAGATACTGTATTTGTGTTACAAAAAAAAACCCTGGTATAGAGCTATTTAATCCTAAAAGCTATGGGAAGATTAACAGGTACTGGAAATAAACGCTCAAAAAGAGTTGTATATGTAAGTCAATTTGCAGTTAAATGTCTATTTCTACATAATCCTCCTGCAGTGATGTGTGCTCCTTTGAAGCTGGCATGCTTTTCAAGGGACCATTAGTAAAATTGTTATACAACTCTATCCCTTCTCTGGAGAACAAAACAGCTCATCCAGGTTCACAGATGGGTCTCCCTATTCCTGGACTGAAATGTCAAATCTTTTGGGACAGTACACCCCATGGTTTGAGGCACACAGTAATTTAAATTTAGATCAAGTCAACAGGAAAAGCTTCCTGTCACAGAGCACTCTGTTAGTTGAAGGGAAATGATAGAAGACTCATTGTTAAATAAATAAAAAATTCAACTTTAAAACATTTGATGAGTGTAAATGACTCAGTAGGAAAAAAGTATTGCAATTAATGAATTCTCTCTTTCAATTTCTAGATTGTGTGAAGCCCTTCCTTGAATACTTTTGTAACAACTGATTTCAGAAGAGATTCAAGAGTAATTACAGGAAAGATTCAAACCCAAGACTTCTGGCAGCCTGTGTTACTTCACTCAGGACACTATAGTTCTTGAGATGGAAATTCTCATGGAAATTTAATTTAATCCAATGTTTGTTTTTAATATTTGGTTTGCACAAAGCTAGAATTTAGTCAAATTTATTTTTCTGTATCTGAGGTTGCAATAAAGCAAATACAAAATATTCTCTTACTGAGAAAGTAGTTGCTACATAGGGTTAGAAGAGGCACTGAAGGATCATCTAGTCTAGCTATTTACAAACTTTAACATTTAAATCAGGATGTCTACAAGGTACGATGTTTGGATAAGGACTAGAACTTTTCCTGTGTTCAAGAAGAGACTTTTCAATATGGGTCACTCTGTTTTATCCATTTCTTTCAGCTGACACACGTGAAAATGCAAAGACTATTCCTTCTACTAAATGGTTATGTTACGGTTCATTTAAAGAAGTCCAACCATGAAAATCACTCTGGTTACCAAGTAAAATTGACAAGAAGCTGACTTTTAAGAAGCACTAATGTCCAAACTAAATTGCTTTCCAGTGGGATTTCAATATTTTTAATGTCCTTTTCTCCCCCCTGCCTCTGTAAGTCTTCCTGCTTCTTCTGGAAATAAAACGTTTTCTACTAATATGAATTTAACTAGTTCTTTGACCATGTGAAATATTACTGTCATAGCAAAACTATAGATAGTATTTGTATCTTTCCATAAACTCCTATTCCCTAGGACCTAAATCTATGCTTTGAACTTGACTGTGTTTTAAACTAGACAAAGATGACAAGCCAGAAGTTGAGATGTGAAACTGATTATTCCAAAAAGAAAATGCCCTACTTTAAGATCTCAAATTAGTTTGTCTTTTTATTAGAGGAATTATTACTTTCCTGTGTCACAATAGTTTTAAAACAAGGAAAAAGAGAACACTAGAATGAAACTCTTTCAGGTAGGGTATTATGTAGGAAACCTCCATTTAAAAAAAAAAAAAAGAAAAAAAAGATGACATCAAAGGTAGTTTAACACTATATAGTAAGAGCTATGGACACTCACAGCCAGATCATCGCTTTCCTTGAACACAGATTTGTACCTCAGCACTTCTGCACTTCTGCTCCTCAGCATCAGCATTCCAATCTGCAGGCCTCCAGCTGCAGCCACGCACACAGGCTCAAACTCTGGTGTGGAGGAGGTGATTGTATAGCCTGAAGTGCATGAATAAAGGCTTATTACAAAGTAGATGCATAAGGATCTCCTACAGTGTCAGTCCCCTCAAGCAAGCAAGGCGGGAAATTGATCATGATTCTGAAAAGTAATGAAGTTTGAAAGGAAAAGTAAATCCTATTTATCTAAAGCAAGCTCTGGTTTAACTAAATACAGCATCTCAAACTTTAGAAAATGCTTTCCTGAAGAAAAATTGTAAAATAAAGCAGTTATGAAGGGTGAGACAAAATAGATGTAAATAGAAGGCGTGTAAATTCATGTTATGCAAACAAGGCTTTAAGTTAAATACACCAGACATCCTCACTTTTGTACAATAAGAACATGAAAAGTCTACGGCACTGACAGAAATATTTTATGACATGGATTTGATGACTGTGAAAGATCAGTAGCTCACTTACCATAGCGAAACCTGGGAACAAGGCCAGTAATCTTAAAAAAACCCCCACAATTAAAATACTTTAGTTAGTTGTGTTAAAACTTGAAAGGATAGCACGCGCTAAATACTGGACTTTCCAGCTGAAGATGTTTTAGTGGTAGACACTCAGAACATTTAACTTCTGCTCTTGTGAATACCACCGGGGTTTTTTCTGTTTTTAAAAGGCGCGACATGAAGAATATCTAATAAGGTAAATACTGTCTAGGGGAAGGCTGTATTCCACTTATCCTAAAGTGTCTATAAATTTGCACTAATTTCATATAATGTAGCTGAAATTTGATCTCCACCTAATTCAATGACTGAGATTCCTTACAGCCAGGTTTATATTTGTAGCAGGGCTCAGTTTGTGAATTGTCTCATAACTCTGTCCTTTAAGACCTTTTGCACAGTTTTCAGGTATTAATTTATAAGCTTATCAAGTTGTGAAATATGAAACTATTAGACATTTTTAGAAGTCACTCGAAAGAGAAATCAAGAAAACAATGTCTATGGGCAGTTATCTCTTTATGAAGTAGTACAATACGTAAAAAGACAACCAAAGAGAGTATTTTACCAAACTGAAATTCAATTCAGTGGGCTTGCTGCTCTGTCTAGGAGAGAGCAACACCTGAAGTAGCCAATACCAACCACTGGAGAAAGCCAAAGTGAGAACAGCTCTAAACAGGGCATCCAGCCAATGTCATGGAGCACAGCTCTCCCACCCTGCAGTGATCATCTTGCAGTATGACTCACCCAGCTCTGAAGTAATCTAATAAAGATATGATTCAGGGCAGTGTGATAGGAATCATGATTGATTTTGCATGCATAGGTTTTTGACATGTACAAATGGAGAGGACTATTTCACAGATAATGATTTGATGCCTATAGAAAGCCAGACACAATTCATAGCACGAGCCATTTTTCTTTGTAGGAGAGAATATTTTACATTATGTAAAAGATGTGTAGAAAACAGTATTTAACTTGTAATAAACTTTAATTAAATAAAATGTTAACGGTGAACTAGAGATATAATGAATGTATACATGTTTTCTGTAAGCTGTTCTCTCAACTATTAGAATGAATTATTTTCAGCCATATCTTTTATGGCTTTTCACTTGCTTGGATTTAATTAGCAGTTTTACCCACAAAAACACGAATTTTCAGCTTATGACTTGAAATACTAAATTAATACTAAATTATGAGGTAAGTTTTCTGAGTTCCAGCAATCTAGCTATTTGAAAAGGTCCATCAAATCACAGTAAAAAAACCATATCACTTTACCTCACTAGCACACTTGAAAGTTAAGCAACGCAATTCAACTGCCACATTGCAAACTGAAAAAAAATAAAGATCTGGGGGTTTTGTTTGTTTCTTCATTTGTCTTTTAACAATTTTCTGTGTAGAAATTACCGATATGCTTTAAAAAGTCATGAACTTTTGATAGACAATTCACAACCATAAAAATCAAGGGTTATATTTGACAGACATTACAAAATTAATGTTCAACACTATAACAGAACAAAGCAAAACACAACTTCAACTTCTTCCATGCTTGTGAATGGGCAGTCTCATTAGCAATCAATACTAGAAATCAGGAAGATTTTTCATATGGAATCTCTTCCCTTCTTCCCAGCTTTGCTCTTATCTGTTTTCCATAGACAACAATAAAAAATCCCCAGAAAACTTCAGAGGAACAAGTTTTCAAAAATGTCCATGAATTTATGCCACCTTTATTAAACTATTTCAAGAACAATTGAAATAATTGAACATTTGCCACTTCTTGTTAGACGCTTTATTGTATGATACATTACTTTGAAACACTTTAATTTTAATTAGGTTTTGAATCAAATTAAAGTTTTTATGTAACCTCAAATGCAATTTCATTGCTTGTTATTGATCTATACGTGCCATATATTATATACACTATAGTATACGTACAATGTGTATATATGTGTGTGTATAAATGGTAAAACATACATATTTCACTGTTATTTTCCATTTTCTGAGAACAGATGAAAAAGCAAAGGGACCCAAACCAGAGTTTGTCCTCTCCCTTTAATTCCATACCTCACTGTGGCAATCTCCTCCCCAGTCCTATGGTCCTCCATCATGTGTACATTTCTAACTAGAAAGATCAGTACAGGAAACTGCTCCAAATCCTTCTTGAAGTATTTCTAGTTCTTTCTTCTTTCACCCAGCTGCTTCATTTTTGTCTTAATAGCTAATATCAGTCAATCAGCATAAAGAAAATAGCTAGATTAACTTCAGTGAAAAAAAAAAGATAGGGTAGGGATTTTACAGATATCAGAAGTCACTCATGCACTGGCATAAAACTACAAAATGTGAAATCATAGCTTAGTTACTAGACAGAGCCACCTTTCTAGCTTTTATTCCAAACTGTCAGTATCCATTACAGTTTCAATTCATTTATTACACCACTTTTCTTTCTTTCTGATTGTAATAATTTATACAGAAAAGCAAACTTCTATGGCATTTGCCACTGCTTGAACAAAACTAGGTTTTGTAGATATTAGCCAATCTTATTCCCTTACCGTGCAGAGTTGTGCTGTAAGCCACATCTTCATTTAGACCACTGGCCAACACATATGCTCATATATGTCTTGCTTTAATTATATTGTTCTAAAACTACGTAGACTAGCTGGGTTCTCATACACTTAAATCCATTTCTATATTTCTCTCTGAAACTGTAATGTCAGATTAAGTTAAATCACTTTATATTCTAAGTAAATGTTTTGTAACCTACAGGGTAGTTTAAGATATTATGTTCCACACTATTCAGTTCCATTTATCCACTCAAATACTCTACCTAAGTGGTTTTATTTCCATGATTTGTCTTCAAATCTAATTTCATTTCATGATTTCCAAAGGTTTTCTCCCCCTCTCTTTTCACTCAGAAAATAAAGTTGGGTTTTGTTAGTTTGCCACTGGTGAAATTATAAGCCCTATCCACATCAGTCTTTATCACCAGCATCCATATCTGTGTTGACCGCTGTACATGTACAGAAATTTGCAATGCCCAACAGAGGGAAATTGTTCACTCTAATGTCTTGAGGCTTCTTGATAACAGAGTGGAGACATTCAGGAATGCATTGCTGCCTGTGCCAGCAAAAGCCCATGTGAATGGACTGGACTATACCAAAGACAGAATTACAATTGAGATTTCAAGACTTCATAAGTGAAACCCACAGACTGCACCATTTCTGCATCTAAAACTGGCTACAGTGAAAGAAGTCTAAGGATGGCTAGATCTCATATCCATCATTTTATTTATCACCTTTCTCAGAACTTTTGGAAAAGCTGAAAAGTTCACATTACTTCTCAAGTGTCAGATTTTAGTCAAAGTACAGACACAGCTACTACCTTATGTGAAAGTAACACGAATTGTGAAGAGAGGAAGAGTTATGCAACACAGTGAAAACTTAGCAGATTCTTTTTTGTCTGTAACCACTGAAATCTTCACTTCCTGGCCACTAATACTATTTTCTCATCCTTTCCCCTGAACATCCAGATATTAAGGAGCTTTGGGCACAGAGACTGACCAGAGATCATCCAGGGGAATCTGCACAAGCCAGGATGCTCCACAGTTTTGAATATCTTGATGCACATTGTGCTAGCAAGGATTTTAATTAAACTCAGTGGCAGATAGTCTGAAGCAGCTGAGCCCCATTGTGTGTGAAGGAAAAGCATGGAAGGAATAGATGGATAATTATACTGAAATTAGGATGCATTTCAGGCTCCCATGTTATTATCCAGGTCATCAAAACAGTCCCTCAAAAACAGGAAATCCTTGTAATTTAGACACATTTATGTATTTTTTAGGTTATATCAAGCTAGGACAGTATTATATGTGCGTAGTATAATTTTAAGCCACATATTTATCCCACAAACCATTTCTTAAAATACGAATTCCTGAAAAAAACCCTCATCTTCCTCTACATCTAGAAGTATGTAAAAGCCTACCCCACCTCACATCTGCGTAAGTCATGTTTTTTTAGTGTGCTAAAAGCTCTGGTTTTTTAAAGCTGATCTTCCAGTTTCTGGAAAATGAATCAGAAAAGAAAGGTGAGAAGCCAAGACTTGCACAGGTAACTCCACACCGCTGTCAAAAAAGGAAATAATATTAAGATGACCTTTGTCGTCATTGTGTCATGATCTCATAAAAAACCTAGAAGTGAAGAACCAGCTATGACACTCAATAGTTGTCATAGAAAACAGTAAAAATCAGTAAAATCAGATAGCAGAAATCAGTAAAAACATATATTAAAGAAGAGGATATGTTCTTCAATAGGCGTAAATACTGATTATCTTGGGAGTATTCTGCTTAGTCTGAGTGCAGTCCAGTAGCTTCATAATTTAGGACTGAATTAGGACTGAATCCCAAAAGGAAAACCCTTCTGTCAAGTTCAGATTGGAATGTCTGTCAAATATGATAACTACTATCTCATCACCTGCACATCCTTGCTAAAAAAAAAAATCAATGAAAGTCTTAAAAAAATATTTTCCTTTTCCCCTTCCTTATATAAAAATTAAATTGTGAAAATACCTGCTTGCTCATTGATTTTGGATCACTTTACAATGAGGCTGAAGTAGACAGGTAACATTAATTTTACATCAGACAGTGACAGTCAGCATCATTTGGGTGGTGACTGTGGTGGTAATCACCACAAGAGACAACGCATATCTGTGGCACCAGAACTAAGTCACTGGTTATATTCCTTCTTGTCCCCTTGCAAAACATCCGCACACCTTTGCCATCGCTGTGAACACCACTATCATTCAGTGATCCAGACTGTACCCATGCAGCTGGAGGCAAAGGCTGTGGGCTGTAGCTTTTGATGATGCACTGTCATCAGTTTTTTCTCTAGAAAGCTGGATCCTGCTGCCCTGAATACATAACAACCCTTTCACAGAACAGCTTTCTGAAAGGAGACAGGAGGCAGTGTTCCACACACCCAACCACACTACTCTACTCTTCCCTGCTTCATATTTTTTTTCTCCTCAAACTCAGTGATCTCAAACAAAATTAATTAAAAAAAAAAAAATTAAACACCTCCTCAGTCTCCTGCCCTATGCATCCCTCCTTTCTTCCTCAATGTCCCTGCTTCATATTTTTTTTCTCCTCAAACTCAGTGATCTCAAACAAAATTAATTAAAAAAAAAAAAATTAAACACCTCCTCTTTCTTGTGCTTATTCTCCCTTCACCTTCCTAGTCTTTCTGCTCTTCTGCTGCACCTTCTTTTTTTCTCCCCTTCCCATCCACTGTTCACATCCTTGAGAGATAGACCACTTTCTTTCCTAACCCTAGTTCTTAAATCTGCCTAGAAACGTTATGCCCTTGTTCTCTTCTTATTAACTCTCTCCCCTTGTAAGGGTGATGCAGGTAATGTAACCTTCTCATCAGCCTGTTGACCCTAGTTAGGCTGACTGTTCCTGCACTAGGCAATGGAGGCCTGACATAGAAGATGTCAGCGGCCATAGTGTTTGATTCCATTCCCTTGTTTTCAGGAAAGGGT
>NW_010407538.1:0-9168 GCF_000710305.1 Buceros rhinoceros silvestris | reverse complement strand
GAAAGAGTGAAATTGCTTAGTGGTGTCCCTGCACTCACACTTCCCTATTCTTTTTCACTTTTGATCCTTTGAATCTCACATTCCCCCCACTTTTTATTTTGTTGGCACATGTAGTCACCTGATCCCTTCCTGTTCTTTTTGTCAAAAATGTTCCCCATCCCTTCCTTGAGAGGCTTTGAAGATTTTGTTGGACTGTTGTGTAAGCTGAATCTCATTAAGCTTGTAGCTGTAAGAGAAGTTGTTTAAGTAAAGCATGCAAGTCTGGCCACTTGCTGCCATACTTTCTATACCTACTCCCCCAACATCCACAACTGTTGCAATAAGGGTGCTGGAGGGTACATCTCTGCTTCTTCTTTTCAGAATATTTTCATGGACCTGCTGTCCAATAATTTATCTACTTCCTTTTTGCAGGTCTGTATCATCTCCAATCACAACATCCTATGGAAAAGTATTCCAGAAGCTCACTATCGGCAAGCTGAAGTATGCTCTTTTATCTGTTTGAAATTTAACTCCTACAATTTTCTTGAAGAGCCACCCAGTTTAATTACTGCAGACTCTGTACCAAGACTCTTCTTTCCTCTTCCATACCATGTTAATGATTTTGTAAACTTTGCTCACACCTGGCTCCCAGCTGGAGAGTCCCTAACATTTTATTTTCTTCTCATAAACCAGCTGTTCCATCAACTCCATCATTTTAACTGTCCCTTTACCTTCTCCACCGTGTCTTTCTTGAGGTGCAGAGACGCAAATGGTCCACCATGCTCAAGATGTAATCATATCAACATCTTATGTGTCTCTCTCTGTCCTTCTCCCAGCAGCCTTTCTGGTGATGCTGAGCTAGCTATGCTGAGGGGTTTTTTTTATTTTTTTTCCTACCACTGCATGCCATGACAATTGTCAGTCCAAGATCTGTTTCTTGAGTTAAATGTTATTTCAAGTTCAGTACTGGAGAAAAGTAACATACAATAGAAAGTTAAATGACTTTCTCTCTGTCACAGTAGTTGAACCAAACATATTTCAAAGTGCTGCTTCTCTTGTTTTCTGTTGTAATTATCAGGCTACTCTAGTGCCTTGTGTGTTAAAGATCAGCTCTTCCTTTTCTCTCACAGCTTCCCCTGTAATCTGTTTACTGATTTATCTCTCTTGATACATTTTAAGGAATAAGTGAGCAGTTCTGGAAAGCTATGGTTTTGTGGACATCCTCGGAAACATGATTTACAAAAGCATAACTCACTGCTCCACAGCTGAGACCCTGGCTTAAACCCAGCTACGTTCACAGTTTGTAGCTGCAAAGGGCAAAGCATCACAAATCTAAAACAAATAAATAACATAGTTTCACAGTGACATAAAAAATGCGTTTGAAGAGAACACGTAACATTTAAAATATCCTTTGAAATCCCACTCTGAATATAGCAAACTTCAGAACACTGTTTGCACACTTGCTTTCAGAAAACCCTGCGGAACAAGCTGTAAGTGAAAGGTTTTTTAAGCTCTCCTCCACATCTGAAGCTGAGAAAAAAATTTAAATGCCTGAGCTTTCTCCTCGTCTCATGAGAACTGTCCTCTCTGACTAATAGCTCTTCTGGTATCGTAATGAAGCTTTTCTTCATTGGGCCTATTTTAAACTATTTTTATTGTTTTCTGCTATGCACATTATCTTGGCTAGGTAACTCCCTAGCCAGTTTGTGTTCTCATTCAAAGCGACAGCCTACCAGTAAATAAAAATGTTCAATTACCAAATGAGATCTGGAACGACAGCCCTATCATTTCAGACACCCCTTGAAAAAATGGTAGTGAGAAAATGGGAAATAATACTGATTTGGGATTAATTTTTGAGTAGCGTTCACTAATTAACTATTCCAAACACATTAAGAGCCTGAGGGAATCTTCTAAGTCTCAGTGGTGGAGAAGCAGTTAGTCAAAACTTTTTATTTATAATAGTCACAAGAGTATTCAAACCAAGAGCTCTGTGCCTGCTAGCAATGGAATTAAGTATCACCTGAAGTCGCACTTTATATCATGTCTTTACAATCATATTCTATATGATATACACATTAAAATAAGTTCTTTAAAGGGAAAAAAAACTAATTTATTAATTTTCTTTTATAATGGATCAAGCTCCCTATAGGTTTTCCATACATACATAAACAAATATCACTGGACTTAATTTCTTAGTTCTTAGTCTCTCAACTGCTCAAATTAAGAGGAGCTCTATTAAATATAACATAAGAATCTCAAACTGAGGAGGTTTAGATGATTAATATATATACTCTCATATTTTTAATGTTTTCCTCACATTTCTCCTTCAGCTTTTCGCTTCTGTGGCAATCAAAGTTCAGAGATACTTCTATCTTTATCTCATCACCTTCTCCAATTCCCAGCCTACTAGCCCACATATCACTGCAAAGTCCAAGTCTTTCTGTCTCCCCAGTTAACGTTTGTTCTGTCTAGTCCTTACATAATTGCACCTCTAGACTTTATACTTGGCATTACTTTCATTGGAACCTCTTCATTTTTTTAATTCCGTATTCTCATTATTACCCCATCTTTTCCTTGATGGTCTCTATAATTTCTGTTCTGAACATCTGTAAGTTAGTAGAGTATGAATGGCTAGGGAAATCAATTCAAATCATTGAAACTCCAAATTCAGCATCTTATTTGTTTCAAACACATTTCGAATGATAAGAAAAGGAAATAACCAGAAAATTTGTTGTGTTTTTCACTCCACAGTAGCTGGAGTTGGAGTTACTTTGATATGCAAGTTATGTTTAGAGGCTGTCATCAGATATCCAATTTTAATTTACCCTGTCTAAAACTGTCAGTCACACTGTTATGATCATGTCTGCTTAACATACTCAATAGTGTTAATACTACAGTAATTTTACCCATTAATTTTGGAATAAAATTTTTATTCAAATGTAGACAAGAAACCGGTCTGTAGAACTGTCTCATCTACTTGGCACTCAGCTCAGCTAGAGAATAGCACACCTGCAAGCCAAAACAGCATCAGTACTGCTAGGCAGCAACAGTCTGAAGAGCGAGTACAAGAACAGCTTATACAAAGTGTAGTGGTTATTCTCTTCAGCTGCCATCTATTAAAAATTTGAAGGTAAAAAAATATTTTTTTTTTGTTAGAAAGGTGTCATCTCACACACTGCTTCTCTGCTGCATCACTGTATACATGTTTGAAATTTATCTGCTTCCTTTTCATGGCAGCTAAGTTAAATTTACCACTTTTATGTCCAAAGTTAGATTATTAACAGAGTATCACATGGAATCATTTTTGTCAGAAATGAACTTTAAGATCAAGTCCAACCATTCACCCTACCCTACCAGGTCACCAGTAAACTATTTCCCTCAGCACCACATCTACACAGCTTCTAAATACCTCCAGGGAGGGGGACTCCACCACTTCCCTGGGCAGTCTGTTCCAATGCTTTACAATCCTTTATGTAAAGAATTTTTTCCTAACGTCCAACCTAAACCTTCCCTGGTGCAACTTGAGACCTTTTTCCTCTTGTCCTGTCGCTTGTTACTTGGGAGAAGAGACAAAACGCCACCTCACTACAACCTCCTTTCAGGTAGTTGTGGAGAGTGATGAGGTCACCCCTGAGTCTCTTTTTCTCCAGGATAAACAACTCCAATTCCCTCAGCCGCTCCTCATAAGATAAGTTCTCTAAACCCTTTACCAGCTTCGCTGCCCTTTGGACACACTCCATCACCTCAATGTTCTTCTTGTAGTGAGGGATACTGCCAGCAAGGCAGGAGTAGGGAAAAAAAATGTGTATCTGCCAGGTGACTTGCTAATTCAAGACTTTTGTAGGCTTAATTTTTTTTTTTTTTTTTTTTAGTTTTCTTAAGTATTCCAACTTCCATCGATTTTCCTTTGAAGCAAATGCTATGAATTTTAAGCAGCAAATATGTAGCTACATCTTCCTACCCCTATGGATGTTAAGTCTTCTTCTGATAAGGAAACAATCCAGAACTAAGTTTGGTGAAACACCTGCCTTCATGGTGCTCAGTTGTGCTTGCTATGCATTGAGGAAAACATTCCTTTATTTTTGTTTCAGCCTCTGTTTTCTCTCCTTTGCATTCCTTTTTCCTACATTTCGCAGTTCTGAGAGTAAGTAATTACCAACACCCACTGGTGATAGCAGGGCCACAGCAACCTGACAGTGATATCTTGCCAACACCAGCTGCGCTTCAGTATTTATTTATTAAGATCACACTATTTACACAGAACAAACTTGCTGAGATGGCAAAGGAATGAATACAGTTGCAGCAGCTGAATTTCAGCTTGACTTTTGAAAGGAAGTAAAACCCATACTGGTAACATTTGTCTTGAAGAAGAGGTAATCCAAGCCTTTAATTCCACTTTCAAATTATGTTCTGCTGGCTCTTGAGTTTAGTCTATCAGTGATGGGGTGGGGGTGTGTGTGTGAATCTTGTACTGCTGGATATAGTGAGATGAAGCACTGCTTTTAAACAGCTGGGTGTAGAGACTCTAGCCATGCAGGAAAAGGACGCAGCAGTGAGGCAGGCATCCTGTTCACATTGCTAAGGCCAAGTTGCGACTGGGCAAGCCAGAGGCTGGCTTTACAAATCATGATACTCTCAAATTTTCACATCTGCTTCTCAGAACTGTTGAATTACATGAAAACTAATGTCAACAAGTCCTCTGCTTTCTAGTTCATCTTAGGTGGAAAAAAACATTAGGCAGTTTATGAGTTTGTGTGTGTGTGCTTTACAGTAGAGAGAATGCTGATGAGGTTTAAAGTGCCAGACTCTTCCCTTAGGAGGTCTTTGTAAGGAGGGTGGCTAAAGTACAACACAAGTTTACGCTAGAAGACACTGTGCATTTGGAAGAGTCCTGGCTGTGTTATCTCTTTTATTTAAAACATTACATGTGTTTTCTGTACCACTACCCTGCATTGATTACTATTGCAAATGATCCAGTAATCATTTCAAGCCCCTAATTGGGGGGCTGGCATAAAGGGGGTCTAGGCATAAAGGATCTACCACTGAAACACAAACCTAAAATTAATTTCTAAGTACTCAGGAAAGGTTTTGCTAAACCCCTCAGGATACACATAGGACTAGGTCCCTTAGTAATTTAAAAAGTAATGACTTCCAAAGAAAAAGGTGAACCCAGGAAATATTTTTCTGGAAAGTGTATAAGCCAAAGAAGAGATGTCTTTGGAGTAGTCTTAAAATTTTAAGTTGAAAAATGAATGTACTTCTTTAAATTCATATTTGTAGTAATAATTTTGTAACTTTAATTGGCTAAAACAGGAAAATCCCCTGTATTATTTTGGGAATATTTTTAAAGGTAGTAAGTGCCACAGGAAGAATTCAGAGCTAAGAAGGAAAACTTCAGCTGTGAAGGCAGGAGTTACCAATGCAACCTTACTTCTGTTAAATCTTTACGATGCTGGTAATTGCTACTGTTGAAATACAATAATTTTCCTCTTTACTCTTAGATATCTGAGTGTCAGGGAGAAGCAAGGCCTGGATGCTCACCAAGGGAAGGGGAGATGAGGCTGACCGCAGTGCAGGCACCCTTAGCAGTGTGCCACCATCCTACAAGTTCTGAGCATGACAGGCAGAGCCAGGTGTTGGCAACAGGGTCCATCAATGAACCTATGAACCGGGACCAGGGAACCCAGTGAGGAACAGCAGGAGACAAGGCTGAAGTCAAGAACACAGCATATGTTCCAGGTGTCCATACAGGAGTTGGGAAGAGTGTTGGGCACCCTTTCAGCATAGCTCAGGCACGGATTTGACGTCACAACCTGAGCTTAAATGTTGTTCCTGGCCCATGGGTGGGGGTCTTAGGTGAGGCTGGTCATTCAGACCTATTAGTGCCCTCAGGGCTCTGAAACAGAACCATCCTGAAATATGCTATATGGTGTCACTTGGTTGAAGAGCAGTTTTGGGGACCAATATGCAAAAAGTTGAGGGTTGTCGCAGGTTAAAACAAAAGCTGTCAGCAATGAAAGGAGGTGCGACTGCCTGGGGGTTTGCTGGTGCGTAACACCCAGCAAAACCAAACCAAAAGGGAGTTTTAACAGCTCATTAAGACTAAATGCCGGCTTTATTCGGGCAAGGAAAAGATAACACACACAGACCATATATGAGAGAGATGAAAACAGAAAAGGTTTAATATTAAAATGCCCCAAAATAAAATAATTTTCAAAGTTAAATAGGACCGGAAAAGGGAGAGAGGGAAATAAAGGGAGATGTTAATAAGTAATACAGTTACGCATAAAATCTCCTGACTGAAACCATATCCCTGCTTACAAACAGGCTTCCCCCCCACAATGGTTCTCCACGCCAATGGAGGGGAGGGGGGAAGGAAGAATCTCCAGTCACTCACCTGACAAAAAGGCTGTCAATCTAAGAACTTTCTCCTGAAGCAAACCTTTCATGCAAGAAAGAAGATAGTCCTTTTTCCTCCGGAGCAGCTGAAGAGAACTTTCCTTTGCTGGGGCAGGTTTCTTCCAGACTCTCCCTCCATCTGCATTGTGGGGTCAGCTGGCATTCCAGGGAAATGACCCCAAATTCCCTCACGGTGTCATCAATGCCTGTTCCCTCCGTGCAGAAAATGGGGCGTATAGCTGGATCGATCCCTGGCCGTAGCAAAACAGTTCAAACACCGCCCCCGCAGCGAGAACAAGGCAGAAAAACAATAAATAAGGAAAGTGGGGAAACAAAATGACCGTGAGTCTCTAGACACGCCCCCTTTTATGGATTAATTCAGAGAGGCATGTCCTCCTTCCCAGAAGTGCGGGAAGACCGCACCTCTCTGGGAAAGAGAAAGCTAAAGACAAAACCATGCGGTCCGATCCCGGCATATTGAAACCAGGACAAGCATTTACAGAGTATATCCCACACCAGGATTGTGAACTTCTCATCACCTCACTTAAAGAAAATATAAGGTGACCTCCTTGTGTATGAAGCAAAACTTTACCTGAAAGTGTAATGAATGATCATGAAATAAATGCTTAATTAGAAGCATAATTTGAATCTTTTGCTTTCGTCTTTTCTGAGTGCTGAGTCATACAACCTGAAAATTTTCTAAAAACATTCATGTGAGATTTGTGCAAGACAAGAATGCCAAGATACCAAAACTGTGCAAACAGTGGTTTTGCCTTTACTTCCAGTTAAAAATGGTTCGTCTTCATGCAGCCATTTTGCAGGCATATTTAAATCTTCTCAGGATATCTTTTTTTTCCCCAAAGTGGGCAGATTCTCTGATTTTAATCAGTGTTGAGCAATTAGCATTCTTGAAGACATACGTGAGACACATTCTTGCTCTCCGTATGGTTGTTCTGACCTCTCTAGCTATGGTAAGGATGATGTTATTTTTTATGAGCCATGAATACAGAATCATTGACTGCTAAGAGGTAGCTATAAAATCTGGAGTACGTGATCAAAACTAGTTAGCCTTAGTAACTGTTTTCTCATCTGCATAAAATAAATTGACCTTGTATCCTTTTTTCATTAGCCAGCATCAATACCACAATAAACATCGTTAGGGAATGTCAGGCACTTTTCTTTCTAATGGTAGCCTCAATATTGAGGCCAAATGATGGCATGAAATGCTGACCTGTCTCCTATCCCACTGGTCTCAAAGATTCTGACTTGAGGGTCAGGTAAAATGCAAATGCTTTCTCTGGTGAGAGCATTCACATGCCTGTTCTATGGACTAAGCTCTTTTATGAACAGTTCCCTAGCTTGGTATTAAAAAACCTTTGAGAAATCTATATATTAATATATAGATAAAATATAGAGTATTAAAATATAGAATAATATGTATTAGTGGTATTTTCCACATAACATTTGGTTGTTGTCTGGACTTCTAACCCAATCCTCTAGCCAATGAAGCTTAAACAAGGGCATGTTAAAAGCACATGAGATTTACATAAAAGAATACAGGACATTTATCTAATCCTTTTCCTGACTGATCTTGGTATTAGAAATGTCTTTTTGCAGATGCCAGAGCCAAAGGACTTGCTCGAAACATCAGGCAGATCAATTGTCAGTCTGCAAGAACAGGGCCTCCTTTTTCTGCCTAGGACCTAGCATCATTTGAAGTGCCCTGGGGGTGTCTACAGAGAGCTGGAGGTCTCAGGGAGGATCCACACCTTCTGAAACAGCACAGGGAGGCTTCGTGTGCTAATGTAGGTCTTCTAAAATGAGACTCATCCCTATGTTTAGACAACTGAAGCAAGACTTAGTTTGAGGTGGACATCTCCATTTAGTTGCCTGATGTAAATGAGACATCCTGGCTGCTCATTTAGTTCAGAATTGACTGGGTCCCTGTCTGTGCTCTGAACTGACCAGCTCCCTCTAGTTTATAAGAAGAGCTGAAGCACCGTGCACAGACCTGTAGATTCACACGTGAGAAGACAAGCAGTCACTCATCTTTTGTGTGAACATCTTTGACTGGATCTGAACTCCCAGTTAGATATAATATCTGTCGCTCCTCCTTTACGTGGATATGTGCAAACAATCTCAGTGCAACATCTGTCTAAAGAATAGGGGGAAAAAAAGAGATTTTACATGGAAAATAAGTTATCAAATGCTTAGGTTACAGAATATTATAAAAATATAAAGCAACAAATACATCATATTTGGTGTGTGTTTCTACACATATGTTACTTAGTGTTGAATGAACAATGTGGATATTTAAAGAAGCATGACCTTAAAAATAAGTACCTGTGGGGACATTGCAAAAAGTTGTTCCTGTCCTTCTATTAAATACAGTCAGTTATCCAACGCCCTAGAGAAAAAAAGAAAAAAGAATAACCTGTCTGGATTATTATAAAGGAAATTTTAAACTATTTATAACAAATAAATAAATACATTCAAACAAATTTACTAACACTATTGCTATCTCTGAACATGTATATCTTCTTTTTCTGTTGTATGCAGAGATTACTATTATTTATCTGTATGTAAATAATTTTACTTAAATGAAACAATATTTTTTCTAGCATAGACATAATAGCACACTGGTTTACATAATTATTTTTAGAACATATTGTATGAGGAATAATGTATAAACATGTAACTGAGATAACAGAATGGAAAATTTCTTAACTTTAAATATAAAAGAGCGTATATACACCAAGCATATTGTCGCGGTTTGAGAAGGGGGGCATT
>NW_010407537.1:36651-42766 GCF_000710305.1 Buceros rhinoceros silvestris | reverse complement strand
ACCCCCCGTTGTTTTTGTGGCAAGGAAAAGAAAAATCAGAAATGACAACAATGTTTAATTGAGTCCCATCACAGCTTCTGAGGCAGTAATGACAAGAAATAAAAGTATTTTCTTTATTTGGAATAGGGACAGTTTAAAGGAATTGGGTAAACTGATTTACCTATTATGAAAGAGGGAGGGTGGGATGGAGGAAGAATGGGAATGACTGCTTTATAAATTCTTCCTTTAGAAAGAAGCTATGTCAGGTTTAAAAGCATAACAGCTTTTCTCAGCAGAGGTCTTTATATGCCATTCTAGCCAGCTTGGATAATCCAGGTGCTTCTGAATCTTCAAATACAACCTTCTAATGCTGACGTTTGCGTAGAAACTCATTGTGATATTAAGAGCTTAATTTAAAGCTGTGTAAAATAAGTATCAGAACCTATTATGAATTCATATTTGATTCATATTTTGATTTATAAAATGTGATGGAGAATGGACGACTTAGTTTTCCATAAAGGAATGGTGCCTTTAATTTCATCACTAGTTTTGGAGATGCAATCCCTTTTCAAAAATTAGTAAAAGACATAGATTAAATTAATGATAGTGACAAAAGCTGAAGACGAAATTCAGGTACAAAACAGAATACATGGCCAGAAATTCATACTATGTTGAGCTATGTAAAAGGTAAGTAAATTATAACCATCAGTGCCTTCCATTTTGAAGTATATACCTAGTTTGGCTTTTATATGACCTATGTTCACCGAAAACAATTTTTATACAAATTGTATGAGAATAGTATTTTGAATATGTGTGGGTAAAGTATACTTACTACCAATACACTTCCAGAAGTATAGTGCTCATGTGCCTTACAATAAAACTAGCAATTTCTTTGGATGCTGTATAGCCTTTGAGTTTCAATATTTGAAATAGTATTTTAACTTCTGCAGACTTTGAACCTCCGTTGAACTACTTTGCTGTAAATGGCCAAGAACAGGAGTACTCTTTTACTAAGCAAGAGGATAACTTCCTAGGCTTTAGCCTTCCAAATGTTTGACTTGCTTCTTATTCCACTTTTCAATACAAAATGGCATTGGAAATGTAGAAATAATACTAATATGTAATAAAAATGAATGCTGTTCTTCTTTTCTCTTAAAAATTGCTGTTCCTTTTATCAAAATTGAACATTTTAAGCTCAAACAACATATATTCAATGTTATTTACAGTGTATCTAAGAATCAGGTACAAAAACTTTTATAGTTAATTGAAATACACCCCAGAGACTCCTACGTATTTTGTGTCAGGTCATTGCAGTGCAATTTGTCATGCTGTTCATTTACAGGAGTGAATCAGAAGTGAAGATAATATTTAAAAGTGTGACATTATATAATTGTTACATTTTAATGGCTTGTCAGTTTAATAATAGTTTGTGGTAAGTAATACAAGGAATGCTTTGTAAAATCACAAAGACTGCACGGTTATCATGGCAATCACTCCATAGTTCCTACACAGCTGACTCTGAGGACACTTCCTGTAGCTTACTGGGAGTTGTCCTACAAGTCTCAAAGCTGTAGAGGAACTGTGCATTAGACGGTTATTCAAATTTTTTCTTTGCTGTATTTTACAGCAAACTTTCTGAGTATAAAAAAAGATGTGGCAGTTACTACACAGTGAAGGAAACATTTACACATGTACTGTGCATCAAAACCAGATGTGCTGATCTCTGATCAGCTTGGACAGTCATTGTGAGAACTGGTATTGTACCTAGCACCAGAGGTATTGACTGCTTGTGAGTATACATGTATTAGACATCAGCAAACATCATGGCAAGTCTTGCAGTGATTTAATTCTGTAAATTTCTTTTTGTTGAATTGGTGGGCAGAGTAGATCAGCAAAGATTTCGGAATCTCTGAACATTGTTTTAACAGGTGATGCCAGGCTGCCTGCGCTACTACTAAATGCAGGAATCTGAAATGGTGATTTAAGGAGAACTCGGAATCTGAGTTTTTAACTATAATGAGCTTAACTAGCAAATATTGGAAGAAAAACATTATGAGGGAGAAGGATTTGTCTGTCATTGTTACAGTGTTATCTAGCTAATAGAGACACTGCTCTTAATCAAAGTGTTTCAAGACTTATTACACTTCAATCAGATCTTCTTAAAGAAAACCTTCTCTAAACAAATACATAGTTAATAATATTAATCAATTCTTCAAGTATCGTGTTTCTAGAAAAGGCTTCACAAAGACCAACAGCAACAGATAAAAAGAATGAAGACATTTATGGTAAAGTACGAGTAAGTAACAAGATTGCTTGACCAGATAATGAAGATTTTTTTTTTCTTTTGGGCACTGGAAAACATCAGAATGTGTATTTTGTATTTTTCTCAGCTTTTTGTGCCAGAAAATAATTCACACACATTTTTGACTCCAATAAAAAGTGAGGTATATAATTTCCAAAAATTGAAGTTTTGCAGTCAATTTTCACAACGCATACTCACTGAAAAATGTGGGGTATTTTAAGCAGCCATTGCTGTTTGTGACTTTTCTTGAGTTATTCACTCAGAACTTTTTAAACAGACAGTAAGTATAGCTATTTTCACTATAAACATTGCATAAACAACATCTGCTCCTATAACTCAGGATTTCATTTCTCAAATTGTTTGAAAAAGAAATTCAGCACATCCTATAAAGAGTTCCATCCTTTTTTTGAAACGCCCCTGAAGCTGCAACAGCAGCAAATAGAACAATAATTTTTGTGTTGTCTTGCACCAGAAGCAGTTTCCATTGAAGTGCTTTCTGCACGTGTGTGTTTAGTTCCGTGCTAAGATGTGCAGGTTATCTCCTAAGCCCCTGGGAAAAGTACTGGTGAGCAATCAGACACACAGCTTTTGAGATCATGAGATAATTCTTGTCCGTTTCATTCAGTGGTTTCTGGTACTTGTTTGTGTGGGGGAGGGTACTGGTAAAGCAGTACCAGAACATTATTAAAATGAGGAAAAGAAAACATAGAAATAATATTTCCGTTCTAAAGGCAAAACCTAAGCCCTAATCCTGGAAATATTTGGACACAGAGTTAAACTTAATTACACCTGAACTAGAGCTTGTTTGGTACATACTCACTTGCAGAGTTATTAGAACGGGCAATATTTAAGTCCACAGTTAAAATCTCCTTATGTATGTGTGAGGTAATTGCCTGTCCCCAAACCATTTATCAGGCAGCCACCATCAGACAGCAGTCTGGTGAGAGAAAAAGCTGCTTCCCCAGAGTGTTCATGATTGTTATTGAAAAAATGGGTCTCTTTTGTGACTCAAAATAATTGCTCAGTCAGCCATTGGTTTCTTTTATCCATGGGCAGATTATTTATCTCTGCCTTTCCAGAAATTCTTTATAACTTCCATTCTTACTGAAAGTGTTTCTATTCCCTTTGAATGGGTAGCAAAAATAATATTTTCAACAAATAATTGTAAGAAAAAATTATAGTAATTATTATTAATCGTATGCACATAATGCAATATGTAATTGATAACGAAACATTTCATATGTCTATGCAAATATGCAGCACAAAAATGTTGAAATGTTCAATTTTTACTTTGTAGGAGTGGGTAGTGTCCCTTTGCTGACATTATCCAATACTTTGTTTAGCAGGTATTTCTTTGACAGAATATCATGATACGAAAGCATCTTGTATCTTGTTTTCTTCCCTCTGAAAGAACATTTTCTTGAGCAATGACCAGTTTTAATGGTTGATGATGGTATGATTTAATACCTGTTGAGTATAATTCTATTCAAAGGTGCATTATTCAAAATCAGATGAAGTAGAATCCCAGTTTAAGATACTATGACTCTGAATTCACCACAGAAATAAAATAAATATAAAATTATTCACCCTTTTAATTTGGCAAAGTCTTTACCTGTCAGTTACTTATATAAAATTTACTTCGCAACTTAGTTTCATTACATTTTTAATACACAAACTGGTCCAGTGGTTAAAACAATGAAACATTTTTCACTTTGATAAAATAAAGGAAAAATTTATTAACCTTACCCTATGTATCAGTTTGAAAATTGATATAAAGTTGTCATTATTTCAAGTAAATGTCTAATGGAAGAAAATAGTTTAACTGGCTTTTTTACTTGTCAATAGATTTTATAGTCATTTCTATCTCTGCTGTTACTTTGAAAGCAGTTAACCAGTTAAAAGTTAAGCAAGAAGAACATAAAAGCAAGAATTATTTAAAAACTGCATGCAAAATCTCAATCATTTTGACAAATTTTGTGGTTTCATTTTAATTTGAAATTGTAATTTATTGTTTCATTGAAGAAAACTTTTTTGGCTAGTACTGGCAAGCCAACATGTTGTGAAAAGAACTGGTTTCAGACTATCGTGAGTAATAATTATTGTCTTGATAGTGCCAAAACTAGTTGAATAAATTAATGGCAGAGTCAACAGTATGACTCTAATCCTCCTTACTTCTAGTCTACAATCCAGCCACAACATGCAAACCAGAGGCAAAAGGTTTTAAATATTAATATATTAATTGTCCTGTCAAGAGTCTTTAAAACCATAGTTATTATTCTGGTGTTGTGGTTCTGCAGAACATTCATCTTAAAAATTACCTAAAATCTAATTTTTCAGCTTCCTTCAACCTGGGATATTCTATATGAAAACTTACATTTGTAATTATCAAAATAGGACTGTCTATAAGATTAATTTAGATAAATATCGGTGCTTTATGTTACCAAAACATATTATAAATTCTGCCTTCAGAAATGGCTGCAATCTATATTCAATAATATATATGTTTTATAAGTATTTCTGGTTCGAAAGGCAATGGATGATGAATTTTTAGACACCTGAATATACAACCCTCATTGTCTTGCCACACATTGTCATTGTAATTCAACCAGCTATTGTTGTAGTTCTATGAAATTAGTAAAAATTCCATAACATTATCCAGTATTTAAAATTAAGTATGCCTATCCAGGTATGTTTAATGTTTGACTGAGCTAGACTATCATGGAGAGGTCTGTGGTAAATAATTTAGGATGCATACTTATATGCAAGCAATAAACGACCTCAGGAGCATAACTCCTTTTAGAGTTGCAATTCTACAGCATAAACCACATACCCAAATGAAAATATTGCCATTTCAATTGTTATCCTTCATTAAAAGCAGTTCACAGAAGTTACAGTTTGTACCTGCTTTTTCAACATTAGGAAGAAATTCTGAATAAGCACTACCTTGAGGTCGCTGCCTCCATCAGCTCAGATAAGTTCACAGGCTCAGTGTTATCTCCCCCGTGATGATATATGTGTGTATGACCTGAGCAGAGTTGACAGAGAAACTAATAAAAAGACTGAGTAATTCACATGACTGCTTGGGACCTGAGCAAACTTCTTTACTTCAGACCTTCCCACATTCCTATATTTTTCAAATCAAGCAAACAATCCCTCATCCTATTCAACCGGTAATTTCAGATACCTGCCAGAAAAACCTGCTCAGCTGGTTTATGTTGATAATGTTTCTCAGGAAAAATCCATTTAAAACATGCGAGTCTCAATTGCGTCTCTTGGAGTTTCTGGCAAGAAAAATTGTCCAGAATTTTATATGTCTTTTAATCAATTGTAGTTTTTCTTTATGGGGATTTGTAGAAGAGTCTTCAGTTGGCTGGACACTTTGACAGACTTAATAGCACAACTAATCTGTCATTCCTTAGTGAGTATGAAAGTTTAGTTAAGTATGAAAGTTCTTCGATTTTGAAAGTGTTTTCCACTTTTTTTTCATTAAATGATTACAAAATCACTCCCAGAAATCATATAATTTGGGTATCACTTATATTTAACATCCTCAACTGGCACAATCTTGTTTTTCCCTTGTGTTTATGGATTAGTAAAATAAACATTTGTTTGCCTTTATTTACTTTCCTAAAGACTTATTAAAGAGAATAAAAATATCCCTTGTCTGTGTCTGATATAAGTTGTAGGAATTAACAGTACATTTCACAGAAATTTGAATAAGGGAGATAATTCTGAATATGAATTTGAGTTTTCAAGGCAGATAATAGGCATTATCTATTGAAATAAAGGGAAAAGACACATGCGCGTTCTCTAGAACGCTTCAGAAAGTTCAGC
>NW_010407537.1:0-36545 GCF_000710305.1 Buceros rhinoceros silvestris | reverse complement strand
CAGGAATCGGTTTTGTTAGAACAATATTTGTAAGAAGATAGCTGTCTTTTGTTAATGGGTTGTAGCCAACACAGTTCCCACATGGGATACAAAAGCTGCTTTTCATGCTTAAGGTGGACTTCTTGAAATTACCTTCAAATAGTCATTCCAAAAGGCACAAGTGGATATTTCATTGTTGCTTCTGTATTTACAGCTGTGTTATGAGTACCTAAAAACATGAGGCTCTGAATTGGATCAAAGGGTCTAGAGAGTGCACTTGACAATCCAAACATTGTTCAGTACTGCTTTGAAGCAGGAGCAATATCAGGTCTTGCTGCTGAATTAGGATTGTTGCTATTTTCTTTTTACTTTGCTTGCAAAAGAAAAATGGCAGCAGTTTTGTATTTCTCTAAAGGCCAATATTACAAAGTTTTTACAGTAATACAGGCAGGCTGAGTAGTCTCAAAGGTCTGTGAAGGCAGGAGGGGATTTTGCTACTCAGTTAACAGTTCAGATTTTTTTTTAAGCCTATTTACCCGCAAAATTAGCACAAGCTTTGAGACCAGCTAATGACTATGAGCTCACATAAAGAATGACTCCAATTCACAGAGCTTTTTAAAGTGCATTAAAGAAATAATAAAAGAGGAGTTGAGACTCTCCTCCACCAGTGTGCAGAACCCACTGAGAATGATGATTGCAACTGACCAGTGAGACATAACCCTCCAGTAACAGCACAGGAAGATGAGATTTCTGGGCTCCATCAGTATAGTATAGCAGTTCAGTTAGCTGAGTATCCTAGTGATTTCAGCAGCCTGCTTTCAACAGTGGCCTGTACCGCATCGCCCACAGGCAAATCCATGAGCTAATGGAGCACAAAGTTAAATGTTAAACTGTCCACAATTTCTTCCTGAGATTGCTTGAGACTTGAGACAAGATAAATTTATTTATATATTTATTTACTCTGAAAATGCAACTTAAAAAAAATCCTGACTGTGTAGCCACATCAGTGAGATGTGAACTCTCATCCACATCCATCTCAGTGAGATGGAACTGAGGCACCTGTGACAACTGAGACAATCAATCCTCATTGCATATATTTCACTGATGGATGTGTTCTGCAAATCAGAGTGAATTTCTGTCCCCCTGGAATTAAGACACTTTCTGGATTTTAAGCAATGTAAAAACTGAAATGGTGCATGTTTCTGAATGAGTAATAACTGATCTTTTCTTCTTTTCTAATAAGGCTGAGCTACAGCTTACATGACTCAAACCAAATATTACAAATCAAAGGTGAAGGAACCTCTGAGTGTTTTGGAATGTATAGTAAGCACTGACACACAGAGCAAAATATGACACATGGAAAAAGTCTTGCAGTGTAGGCAGCTAGGAAGAATAACTTATTTTAAACCATTATCTCCTTGCAAATTCCCTGAAATGGATAGGCACTGCTTTGATCACTGCTGACCCATTTTTCTGTACTGTCATCCCACACTGGCACACATTCTGCTTTCCCAGTGATTCCCAGTTTTCTTCATAATTAAGACACTAGTCAGGATGTCACACTGACATTACCTAGTTCAGGCTAAAAGACAAGCCTTACAACGCGCTGCTCAGAAATGTCAGAATCAAGTTATTAGCCATAAAAATTAACTATGGGAGCTTGTCTGAATCATTGCACACAGGTGTGCACACTTCTAACACAGCTACACAATGCCAGAGACAACACAGAGAAGACAAGCAAAGCTTCATTGTTCCCTCAAAGCATGTAGAAAAAATAACTTGGGCAGACCAGCTTATGCAGGAGATGGGTTCATCACATTCATATTATTTTATTACTATTGTAATGGATAATCCCACTAGAGTTACTAGAAATGGATGGATTGTGCTATTACAATACAATGCTGGGAAGGAATGGCAGAGTGGTGAGAATGTACATTTCCATCCATTTCCTCCTCGAGCACCCAGTCTCCAATGTCGTAGTTCTGCTCTTCGTCTTGCTCAGTGCTGGGGCACAAGGGAAGCATAATGGGAAGCATACCAATGGAAGTGATAGTTGTATTAATCTAATTCTGATCGTTATAGCTGATCTGGAAGACAAAGCTAGCTTAGGCAGTTCCAAAATATCTATTCTTTACACAGTAATTTTTTTGAAAGGCTACCCCGGAAAGAATGAGCTCAACATGAACTTCTAAAGGTAAGCGACCCTATCATTTCTCTTGGTTATTACAGCAACTAGCACAAGCTACAGAATAAATCCTACCAATCTCGACTGTCAGTACTTTTTTGTAGACTTTATTCACCCCGGAAGATTCAACATAAAAAGATTCATTGCTCCAATACCTCGCTGCTGTTATAATGAAAAATTCAGAACATATCATGTCTCAAGATCTTCTTCAGAGAATATTCCTGGAGCAAGGACTTCGCTTTATGTCCTGTTGTGGAAAAAAAAAGCTCTTAATTTGTCTGTGAGAAATGTATGCTTGCTTCAGTCCATTTCTGTTTGTTTACCACACTTTAACATGGCTTGTAATTAAGTGATAGCCCTGACTAGATTTCCTCTTCATGAATTAAGGTGGTCTTCTGATAAGAACAATCTGGGAAAAATTATTAATACAGAATAAGTGTTTGTTGTGAAATTAATTTTGTTTTAATTTTAAGTTTAATGCTTACCATTTATTGCTATCATTTGATCTCTTAATCAAGGCACTATCAGCTTAAAAAAAATCAAATAATTTCCTCTTCACTTGTCCTCTCTTCTTTTATCTTTAATCAAATGTGAACAATAGTACTAATTTTCTGCATATTCTTTTCCATTTCTTCTTCAAAGGGTTTTAAGCCACATTGTTTAGGAAAGACAAGGCATTTCACTCTGAAGTGTGCTAGTCACATTGTTATGAATCCCATAGCTTCTCAAGAATTACTTCTGCAGTTACTCACTTGAAACAAAATCATGTGATCTCAAAAATGCAGGCTGCTTGCACCATCATCTACAAATCTTCTAGACATCTGGTCCTGACTCTCCACCACTTTGTACCTTGAGTCATCATTCCAAATGACATTGAAAGCAAAGTGCATATTAACATACAGCCATGGAGAACTGACCCAGAATTTCCATCATCCCCTCTTCCGAGATATAAACAGGAATCAGAAAAAGTGGCCTGCCAGTCTTATTGTCCTAGGACAGGGGAGACAATATCAAAAGAGAAAGTGGAAAGAGGTTTCCCACAGAAATCTGTTGCAGAATGTGTCTGCATGGACTGTTTTTTACACAAGGATATGAAGGTTTTGGTTAGGAATGAATGGCGGCATGCTTACACAAAATCACAGTGAACATCAACTCATCTCTGAAGAGTTTTTAATGAGTTATTTCACTATTTTTGACAGAAACATCAGAGGTCCTCTATCATCACAGGTGATAAAGGAAGTTAAGTTTCTTCTAGAAGCAAAGACAGAACAGAGCAGAAAGATCAAATGATTAAATGTATATATGGTGAATGTGGTACAAGTTTTACGGACACTTATAAGTGCACATGATTTGACTTCATATTTCTGTATACATAAATTTTAGTGGCTATATTCATTAAATAGGTTTAGGCATTTCTTTAAGCCTCTGAATTTTCAAATCAGGTATGTATATGTGTTTGTGTGTATGTATAGAGTTTGATTTATTTGGTTTAATATATGTAATAAATACTGTTCGTATTATTTGTTTATACATATTTAGATATATAATATATAAATATATGTTAATGATAAGGTAATAAACCTTAGTCCAAATATTATATGCACATATATTTTCTCTTCCAGTGAACAAATATTTTTTATGTTGTCCATTCTCTTCTGAAGTTTTGCTTTGCTTTTTAATCAGAGGAACCACAGAATTCCTCATTAGGGCCACCAGAAGTACAGAATTTACAGACTAATTTAACTCTTTTATGGACCTATGAACTGAAGCTCCTCTCCATCAGAAACTAAAAGGAGACTGAAAAGAAAAAATCAGCACACAGTACTGCCTCTTGCCTGAGACACTGTCACATTGGATACGGATTTGCCTGCAGCTCTTCAGTGTCCTTATGGTGAGCTGGTATTACCCCTTCACATAGCTGTAGACCCATGGGCCAAGAGGATAAAACACCAATTTCTCTGTGGTAGCAGTTTCATCCTGACATTTCACCCTCATGGTTTTCTGGGAAGAAGCTAAATTTCCCCTAGCATTTAAGATCAGGAAATGACTGATTCTGGTTCTCCAGCAGTGTTAGAGCAAGCCTGTCATTAACAGGAGGAAGAAATGCACTATTTCATACAAGCTAATAGGTGGCATTTCATCATCCCTTAGGATATTTTATTCAGGCCATTAAACATTTTCAATTGTGTTCTTGTCCAGTGTAGCAACAAAAAAAACCCTTTCTTTTATCACTTCCTTACTTTTGCAGACTATTCTTTATGAGGAAAGCATTCAACACTGTAACTACTGAAGACTGAAAAACGAGGTTTCAGGGAAATATCGCCATTGTTTTAAACTCACAGAACTGAGAGAGAAAAGAGAGTATCTTCAGTCAGGACATTATTGTACCTTCTTACAAGGCCAAATCCTAACAATCTTTGCTCTAACTATAACTAACTGTGTTTACATATACAGTATATCTTTGTACGGTATCGTGTCATATGGTATGGTATAGTATAGTACAGTACAGTACAGTATAGTATAGTAGACTATGAAGATACTATACCTGGGGTGTGTGCATACAATTGTGTGGTTTTATATACAGATGAATGTAGATACAAATAGTTTTGAAAAGCAGTGAACTTTGGAACAAAAGCCGTTGATCCAGTATCTGTTAACTTCAGTCAAGAAGCGTAGCTTACTTTTTACATATGAAGTATTAGAGGTTTTACAGTTAAACAGGGAAAACGAAAGGAACGAGGAATACTGAATCAGAATTTGTAGCACAACACAAGCAAATATGGGTGTATGAGTGTGATGGAGACCACAAATGGTGCTGGAATTTAGATCACATTTCAGTAGAGCTTAATATACATACATGCATATACATGCTCAGATATTTTGTATTGTCACAGTGTATATGCAGAGGCTGGAATGGTTTTTTCTAGGTTGCGGACATAATATCTTTAACTATTATGCCACTAGGAAGTGCATTACCTTAATAATTCAAAGTTAACGAAGGCTTTCTCGGGTGGTTTGATGACAAACACGCCTGCCTGCATTTACATTTTCTTTAAACGAGTAAACATTTGTAGTAAGTGTATTGATAGAGTAAATCAAGGATAGTAAATCTGATCAAATTTTAAAATTTGAGCCTTCTCAGGCAGAAAAGACATAAATCTCATTTCAGTTGCACTTCCCTACTGTGGCTTTTTATCATATTTGGAGGTAAATTTGAAATGATGTGGTCAGTCCTTTGGATACCAGTTTAAATTATGCCAGTATGGGGTTTTTATTCTTAATATTAATATAAGAAACTGTATTTTTGATGCAGCTTGGAGCAGAAATTTTGGGCTTGCTCTTCCTGATTCAGGTTGCCTTTGCATTTTGCCGTATGCCTCCAAAGGTATCATATTTCTTGCAGAGCCACAGAAGTGGCTTGACTCATACAACTGGAGGGTAGTCTCAAATGGCTGGTGTTAAATCTGGTGTTTACATTTCCTTAGTACCTCCACAGCCACTCATAATGTTCAGACTGAAGTAAAAAATCTGGTTCGTCGCTGTCATAATAACGATTTTCTAGAACCTTGAAAAACATGGACCTCTAGTGAGTGTGTTTCTACAACTATAATTCTGACAACCAGGAAAAGAAAATTCCAGAAATGTTGCTGCTTAAGCATTTGCAGTTTAGGAATTCTGCTGAAGTCAGGTTTTTACAGGTACTAATATGAAAAAGCAAGGCTTCTTGATGCATTATTTGCTGTACACTGGCATAGGACCACAGAAGTCAATTGAATTATGCCATTCAAACCAGTGACCACTTGACAAGTGAGAAATTTACTGTACTGGAAGCTGTTGATGGACAGTCATCGATGTACTTGCACAATGGCAAATCCCAATGGTACTATAATCAAGGAAACATAATTTTCCATGAGCTGAGCTTTTCTCTACTTGAATGCCAAATGGATTTCAAAGAATGACTCAAGGAACGTATCTCATCATTTCCATTTGAGATATACAAACATATATGTACACCACGGAGAGGTCATAGACTTACAGGTTTGGAAGCTGGAGTTTTTTGCAACCCACACCACAAGCAAATTTTTTTCTCTTAATTAATAGCTATGCAGTATTACACACCATTATCATACAAGCAACTCATCATCTCCCCCAAGTGGATCATTACATTATATTACCAGTAGACTGTTCTAGGCCTATTTTGAATCATCTTATTACTTTTATGGTTTGATTCAATATGAAGTTTGAAGTAATGAAACTGCTACATGTGAAAAACAAGTAATCAAAAAAATGCAAGTGAACTTATCACTGAAGAGAAATTGGTTCATTTGCAGATTTTTTTCCATACAGCAAACTTTATCTGTATTCACACATGTGCACACACACATGTATATATAATAAGAATCAAACAGTGGACAAGAAAACAAGTAAGGATAATTATTCATCTGAAAGTATTCTTCATAAAATTTCTAAGCTTTTACTGTAATCAAACACATGAAGAGGCACAATGCTCCTGAAACACAGGAGATTACTAGCAAATATAAAGCTGCAATTCATACAGAGGGTGACTGAGCACTGGCACAGGTTTCCCAGAGGCTGTGGAGCCTCCATCCCTTGAGGTGTTCAGAAGCTTTCTGGGCATGGTCCTGGTCAAACAGCTCTAGGTGGCCCTACTTGAGCAGGAGCACTGGATCCAGATGACCTCCAGAGGTCTCCTCCATCCTCAACCATTCTGTGATTCTTTGATGCTATGAATTCCCATCCCAGCTCCTTTAGCTTATAAAAACGTGTCTAATTTATTCTAGAAGGACATGTCACTGTTAACAAAGAGGGACACAGTCTTAACTGCACCGCATTAATACATCACTCCTCTGCTACCTATGTCTTTCTCACAGAGCTAAAGGAAACTCTGTGTCCTCATATCCTTCTGACATTTCCTTCTTTCCATTTGCCAGTGCCCTTTCGCAAGCCAAAGATTTGTGCTGGTTGGAGTTGTGTTTTATCTGTCTCTCCATTACTTCAGAATGATCCTCTGGCAGCCCTCAAAGGAAAACAAATACGTGTATATTCTTCATTGCATGAGACATCACACCAGGAAGGCATAAGAAGAATACAGATAGAGCAGCCATTGAGACATAGAAAAGCCATCAACGAATCAGACCTCTGATGTGGTTAAATGGCAGATGGATGTTATTTTCAGGTGTAAGGCACTGGGATGTTCTTAGCAAAAAGTAATATGTTAGGATTATACCTCTAACAACACCAGGCATCATCAGCAAGTTAAATACTGCAGTGACTAAAAATCTTCTAAAGAGATCTTAGATGTCTAGACAAGCATGTTCTTCATGTAGATCTAAAACGGTATTTCACAATGAGCTATCAATGTTATTGTCATGTGAAAATGGCATCTGAGAACATTAACTGGAGATTTAGTTGAAATATTAAAATTTTATTCCTGGGCAATGACTAAGAAATGCTGATGGCAAAGAGTAAGCAAAACGTTGGGAGAAGAAGCTTGTTAGTTTGTAAACAGACAAAGATAGACGGGCTATATAGGGAAAGTATGACAGCATTGGAGCCAAAGGTTCTTGAAGTATATGGAAAAAAGAATTCTTCTTAATTGATTTTGGATTAGACTGCTCTTCGCACTGTATGTCCTGGTAAAAAATTCAGTGTCAGCCCTTTCGCCTCCTGAAACTCAAGCACCGCTCACACACTTATAAGTGGACCTTACCTGTTGAAGTGGCCCTTCAAGACTGCAGATAGTCTTGTATTACCTCACTCTATGTACTACATTTCTTCCCGAAGTGGCAATCTAGCACTTATTCTGTGGTTTCACACTCATATGTAATTTGCACTCTGAGAGCAGGTTTGGACTAGCAAATAGCAAACTGAAGCAGCAGAACTCGCATGCACTCTGTTCAGCTGTAAATGATGACATAAGGCAGTAAAGACTTAAAAGCTTTGTTTGAATACTGCTGGGAAAAGGAGGAAAGGAATGTAATCCTGAGTTTTGTGTACGACAAGCATAAGTGAATATTAAGTAAATAAAACCTTGCTTTCCTAACCTACATAAAATAAGCAGATTACATTTGCTACTTCAAGTTACTAAAAAGTCTTTTCACCTCTGGCACACAAGGAATTCCTAGTTCAAATCTAGAGGGTTTTGTTGAAAGCTTTCTGTTTCACTGTAGTTAAGGATATGAGTAATCAGGTCAAAGCGTTTGTTTTGCTTTTTCCTGAAGCAAAGAAGACCATTGTCTCAATGGATACAACAGGACAGAGAGAGAAAGGCTTCAGCAGTTTTATTTTGTTTTGGTTTGGTTTTTTGCACTGGAAGCTATCCTCTCTTAGTACTAGGCACTACAATCAGTTTCTCAAGGATGACAGATGTAACAGATTGAGAGGCAGAATAAATAATTCTGTGCTGGTCTCCAGATTGCTATATCTGGCTTAATTAATTATCAGGGAAAAGGATATCTCTGCACTACATCACAGATGTGACAGTAGCTGAAAAATTGACAAAGCCCTTGTATTCCTTACAGCAAGCCCAGGAAACCCTTGTATGTTCGTATTTATGCATTTATTAGCTAGAGAATGGTCATTCCATTCACTAAAAGAATATATCAAACCTTATTATTCGTGTTCAAAGTGCAGTGTTTTACAGTGTCTGTGATTCACCTTCCCTTTGCCCCATCCTTACTGAGCTCTCTCTCCAGAATATGTTTGCCATAGCACAAGCCTTTCTTCCTTCTCAGTGTAACAAGGACTGATTGTTTAATCACAATGTGTATTTCCACAGACAGCCCCCAAAAACCTAAATGGTTGACTAAAATCCTTGGATCCCTGCAGACTGTTTTGAAGTAAAGCACACAGGTTTATGTGGTAATATTTAGATTGGGATTTCTGTTATTCAGCGGTGTACTAGAACACGTCGATACAAAATAGATATATTGTAGAAACAGTCTACAGTCTGTTATTAAAAAAGCAATTTTTCATCAAAACATTGTTGATTAATAAAAGACAGCCTAGCCTAGTATACCAGACTGCTCAATCATTGCTTTTTAAACATTTTGGATAAAAAAACCGTTCTAGCCTAAAATGGATAAAACAGATATGTATTTCCTTTTTAAATTTTGACTTTAATAGTAAGAAAGCAGGCAGCACATCATTTAGTTTTGAAGGGAGACAGAAAACTGGAGGTAAAAATCAGACTCGGAGTTTGGGGGGATTTTTTTTCTTTCTGTGCATAATGTCAGGCCATCTGTCAGACGTACAAAATGGAATATTAGCATGAGTTGTTTACATCCAGAAGGGATACTTTTCATAGCATTTGGTATTTCTTAAAGGGCAGAATGACATGGTTGCTGTGGTCAGAAAAGTAATAACGACACTTTTGTGCAGAACAGATTGACTCTCCGGTTAGATCTTCCTCTGGGGAAAATTTATTCAGTTAACTTGACTTAAATTGAATTATATAGATATATGTCACTATTAGTCTCTCTCTGTGTATTCAAGTTATATCAATTTCTTCTACTGATAAAACCAAGTGTACTTGGTATACACAAAACAAATCTGGGCACAAAATCATGCTGATTTTGATGCTGAAAATCATTACGGATTTTGTAATTAAGCTGCTTTTCTTCAGCAAAATAAGACTGAAAGATCTTCAAACTATTTTGTGAGGGGAGAAAGGAGAAAAGGGTCAGACTCTTCTACAGCTGAAACAATAACTGTTGCATCAACAGGATTGCTTGGGGATTTCTGAATGGGATTTAAATTACCTTGGGTTTTTTTTTAAATCTGAGACTGAGGCAATTAGAATATTCCCACTACCAAAAATAGTTCTTGACTGATTTGAGAATAGGGATATACAGACACAGAGATATATGAATATCATAGAAACATAGAATCACAGAATCATAGAATGTTTTTTGTGTTGGAAGGGGCCCTTGAAGGTCATCTCGTTCCAACCCCCTTGCCATGGACAGTGACACCTGAGTTTGATCAAAGTCCCAGCCAACCAGGCTTTGAACACTTCCCAGGAGAGAGCATCCACAGCTTCCTGGGATAACAGTTTCCAGTGCTTCGCCACTCTCACAGTGAAGAATTTCTTCCCAATACCTAATCTAAACCTACCCCTTTTACTTTAAAACAATAACCCTTGTCCTGTCACTACAGGCCTTGGTAAAATGTCTCTCTCTGTGTTTCTTACAAGGCTCCTTTAAGCATTGAAAGGCTGCAATAATGTCTCCCCGGAGTCTTCTCTTTTCCAGGCTGAACAGAACCAACACTCTCAGCTTGTCTTCATAGGAGAAATGTTCCAGCCCCCTGATGATCTTAATGAATCTCCTCTGGATTCAATCCTGCAAGTCCATGTCTTTCTTATGCTGGGGGTCCCTGAGCTGGATGGAGTACTCCAGGTGGTGTCTCACCAGAGCAGAGGGGTGGAATCACCAACCTTGCCCTGCTGGCCGTATTTCTTCTGGTGAAGAACAGGATACGACTGGCATTCTGGGCTGTGAGTGCATTTTGCTGGCTCATACTCGGTTTTTCGTCTACTAGCAAACCCAAGTCCTTCTCCACAGGGCTACTCTCTATTCACTCATTGGCCAGTCTGTATTCATGCTTTGGATTGCCCCAACCCACGTGTAGGGTCTTATGCCTGCCCTTGTTGAACTTCGTAAGGTTTGCATGGGGCCACCCCTCAAGCCTGTCAAATCCCTCTGGATGGCATTTCTTCCCTCTAGCGTGTCAACCAGCGTGTCAACCAGCACACAGTTTGATGTCAGTGGCAAACTTGCTGAAGGTGCATTCAATTCCACCGTCCATATAGCCAACAAAGATGTTAAATAGCACCAGTCCCTACACCACCCCCTGAGACATGTCAGTTGTCACTGATCTCCACGAGGACATTGAGCCACTGACTGCTACTCTCCAAGTGCGACCATCCAGCCAGTTCCTTATCCACTGAGTGATCCACCAGTCAAATCCAAATTTATTACGTGGGACAATTTTGTGGACAATTGTGCGGAACAGTGTCAGATATGGTACACTATTATTTGTATAGCAATAGAATTATACACAGAGGAAAATATATAACTAGGAATAATCAGGGCAGATGCTGGAAGTTTTATTTGGCATCACTATTAATCCTACAATTTTTAAAAATTCTGTATTTATAAAATATTTCTGTATGGCAAGTATAAATGAAGTATTACATAAATACTTAAATCCATTCTAGAATTTTTCTAGAATCCATGTGTGACTATATGGAAAAGTTATTATCACCTGCAGTGTGCAAGAGTATATTAGTATATTCCCCAATCCAGCTGATTTTCAGAGCTTTTCCTTACCATTACATTACATAACTTTCTTCTTTCATCTAGCAGAAAATACACTTTCAAATAAACAAAGATTACTTTCTACTGTGAAAATCAAATTAATTAATAATCTTAATTATAAATCAGCAACAACAATCCAGCATACGGTGGAGTTTTGCCATGGTAAAACTAATGTTTTCCCTCAGAGTATCTTACAACTACTTTCTAATGAGTATGTAAATGTTAATGTGCAAGCAGTTTTGCTAAGAGATGCTTCTTAATGCAACTGGAGGCTTCATAGTACCTGAAGAGCCTGTGTGAAAGCCAGAAATTGTAGATCTGGGAGGTGGGGTTACTATCTAAAAAAATTTAATAATTGAGGCAGACAATTGAAAAAAATAGTATTAAATTCCCAAGGGATAACACAAGCAGATGCCCGCAAATTTCTGGCTAACTAATGGATAGAATTATCATTCTATCCATTTTACCTTACATGACAGCTCATACAATTACTCAACCATTTGATTGCCAAACAGTCCCCAGCATTGTCATGGTTATTTCATGACATTCCCTCATGATCAAGATCTATAGTGTCCAGAAATCATTTCTTGGGAACTAGCCATGCAAAGACAGGCAGCTGGCAAGGAACAGGGTAGCCCATTTTATTTCACAGATTAGGAACCATAGAACTGATTTAGATCTTCCTTCCTACAACTGGATCATTTGCTTTGTTTGGTTGTTGGAATTTCTTCCCCTCTGTTGGACACCACACTTTTTTTTTTTTTAGTAATTTAAATATTGTCTTAATTAGCAAATCTAGAAAAAAGTTTTTACAAAGCCACTCCAAAATGCTGTCTACATTCACCAGAATTCAGCAAAAACAGGTAAAGTTTGTTCAGGAACCCCCCAACAGATAGTACAATCCACTCTGAAAGAAGTTGAGAGGGACAGTAGCAGCAATAGGAGAAATGCTGCATGAGCCACATAGTCTGGATCATTCAGTTTATCACCCTTCTCTAGAGGAAAGGGAATGAAAGTGGAAAACCAGCATCCAGACTATAGGACAAAAAGAGACAATATGGGGAGAGAAAAAACTACCATGCAGATTTGAGACTTATATAAGCCTGAGGCAGATATATTGGGTTCACTTTTCTCTCATGCTGTGCATGGCCTTGCTCGGGAAGGAAAATTAGTTTCATGAGGGTTTAAGACCTTAAAAGCTTTTAAGTATTTCCACCATGGGGTTCCTTTGAATTATTATGAAACACACGTTCTCATTCCCAAAGGGATTTGATCCATCTAAACTTTGAAATCAAGTGTCTTTTAGATGGAAAAAAATTCTCTGGAAGATTTTAATGAACAGTGCTCATACAACCCGCCTCCAAGAAAAAGTAGGAAACCATGTTGTTGCTAAGCTGCCCAAAATGCAGCTTTGGAGATAACTCTTTGCTTCTCTGTTCCATCACTGTCTTTCTCCTTGCAATGTTTTCCATTAATTTCTTCATTCCCCTACTTTTATGCAAGATGGGCATAGAAGTGTCCTTTTTCTACCACTCTCTTTGGTGGAGGTGGAAAGGATTTGTGAATGAGAAATACATGTTGTCAACACATAATATGATGAGGTATTTGATGCAAGATCCTGTGGATAAGAATCAGTAAAACACTAGTATCTAAAAACCACAGTCACCTAGCGTGTCTCCTCCAGTAACAGACAGCAAAGTAACGACCAGAAGCACAGCAGTTTCCAGGTAGAGACAAAATAGCTCAGGTTTTGGAAAAGCAAATACATTTGTCCCTCCTTCTTTTCACTCTTTCAGTTTTCAAAACTTTAACAGTCTTATTTATTTTGGATCTAGTTGGTGTCATGAAGCCCTCAGTTCTACAGTAATGGTTTTTTTGAGCCCTGTATCAGGGAGTACAATTTTTATGACAACCTGTTTATCAACACCTCTATACTTACGGCATACACAAATGGCAAAGTACTGATAATGCATTGTGCAGACAACACTGTAGTGTCTCCACTTGGTTATCAGTTAGAATCATAACTAGTATCCAGATTTATCCATAAATAACGAACCATGCCTACTTACTTTACCTTTGCCCAACTAAATATATGCAAATGTTGAAGGTCTGGAAGTTAAAGCAAGATTATACTTCAACTTTTTTGGGGGGGGGATAGGGGTGGGGGGGTGAAGAAGGGGTGGGAGGAGGTTGCTTAATACAAACATACTTGCATTTATTTCAGCAAGCAATACTAAATGCACAAGATTTTTTTATTAAGGCCCTATATGCATTCTGAAGAAAAGCTTTTCGTGGCTCCTATACTTTCTGGAGTTTTCTTACTTCTTGAATTAGGTGTACTTGGAAAAACAGCACATAGCAGCAAACAGCCAAGGAAATTCTTAGGTCAGTAGAAGACAAATTCAATCATTTTTTCAGCTCTTAAGATCTGGCAGTTGCAGTCAGGTTTTTTTCTCTCAAAATATCCTTCTCTAAGAAGATACCATGAATGATGTAGCATCTGTTGTGGTAAACTTGGGGTTTTTTTACTATTGAACCTAGTACACTTGGTACAGAAAATACACATAAAATGACTGTGCCTGTAACTACAATGATGCCCATAGGCTGCAGTAGCACCTCATTCCCTCCATTTTCCAAAGCATCACCAGTTATTTTTGTTTTCTCATGTAAATTTTCTTTATTTAAAGATGTAGACATTCACAAACTGGTTTACACTGCACAAAAGCTGATCAGCTGTGAAATTCTATATATCCCATTTTTCCTAATATCTCATAAGTTTTTATAGCATTTTATAAGCATTCTGGGATGCTTGTTCTCTTGCCAGTTTTATTTTTAACCTGTCAACTGAAATCTTACCTTCAGATATTAAAGTCCTTTTACAGCTTCAGAAAATTAAACATCTCTGTTTTGTGGAAAAACAGCAATCAGGAGTTGTGAGTCAGGCCTAAAGAACTCAAAGAACTAGTAACACATGCAGCACTGGACTAGGAGACTTCAAGAAGAATTTAATAATTAGGTTTTCCTCAGAACAGATGTGGCAGAAGGACTCACTATTTTAGATCTAAGGGACTGCAGAGTAGTCAAAGATGTTTCAAAAATAAACAACTTAATTTTTATTATTCTTTAACTGATGAATTTCAACTTACATTGTTTTAAAAATTTTAGTACATTGTGCCATTAAATCCAGTATGGAAAAGTGGAAAAGTTACATTTGGTTTTGCTAAACCTAAAAAAAAGGAACATTGTAAAACTTTCTAGTACACTTTAGCAGCTCAGGTAAATTTGTTTTAGAAGATGTTTGGTTTAACAATAAACATGAACTTTCTGTTCAAGATTTATCAGGATCACAGTATCCCTGCTGTTTACATGAGAGATAAAGCTAAGGTTAACACTAATCTCTAAGTGACATACTTTATATGATGAACATTTTCAGGGAATTTCTCCAAAATGGAAGCTTTTACGATAGAATGCATTATAGTATTTTGACAGAGTGGGTGCAAGGGCTTCTGTAGTCTTACAAATGTGCCTTTATATCATATACTGTATGAGTAATCTTTACACCTTTGAAGAAGAAAACCAAAATCTCATCATATTTCTAGCATTGTTAGGAGGTATAACATCTAAAATATTTTCAGCTATTTGTCACTAAGAGAAATATAAATCTGTGATTGCATAAATCTAAGTCAAAAATGTTTATCCTTTGACACAAAGAAAGAGCAAACAAACTACAGACGACAAGCAAGCAAGCTGCTGTGTAGACCATGGAAACTATAGGAAAGACAGGTTCCTAGAAGTCATACCAATCCATTATTTGCTGGATTAGGAAAAGATACGTCTTGATTATTTTAAAAAATAATTGACATAACTGGGGGTTTTTTTTTAATTATTTCATTATCATTTAATGAACATTTAAATATCTCCTTGGTTTTACTGGAACAGGATAGACCTATCCATAGAGTTTGTGGCAGAAATTCAGTAGTTAACAAAATGACATTTTATGTCAGCAAACCGTGTTTTCCTGGGAAAAAGTAATCTCATGTTGTGTGCTTAAGCAGAGCCACAAACCATGGGGCGGAAATAAGTTGAAATAGTACCAAAGCTAGCAGGTCCTCGTGCTTTTGGAGTAGCCCCATTGTTCACCTGCTGATCCGTTCACAGCAATCAGTTTCTCAGTGGATGCCAAAGGGCCTCCATCATCTTTTCTCTTTGATCTGTATGGTCCAGTGCTACTTACCAGGGTACAATCAAATTGTCTGTAGTTGCCTTCAAGATTTTCAGTAGACCATTGATACCTTGGTGATTGCAACCAAAAGTTCAAAAAGATGAGCAGATATGGCACTTCAGTCACAGGGAAACATTGTATGCAAGACTGCAGCTGGTGAGACTGTAATATACACATGGTTCTGATCCTGTTGTGTATGATTCTCATTGAATTTATCTGGCTTGTGGCCAACAAGGAGAAACCATATTCCAGAGGTTATTTACTGTTAGCTTTTTGCTGCCTAATTTTATTAGGGTTTCTCTTGCAGATCAAATTATTTCTAAACGTATGCATGAAGTTCTTTCCAGCAATGGATAAAAGTATCTTAATGAATACCAGACACTTAATTAAAAGAAGGGTTTCATTTTTTGTTTGCTTGCTTGTTTATTTTTGTAAAGAGAGATCTACTTTGAATTAAAAAAAAAAAAATTGAAGGAGAATACCTTTCAGTGATTTTTAAGTGCAGATTTTTTTCTGTTGCATATAAGGAAACACATGCATCAGGCAGAAATTTTGACTGATACTATATATGCATGCAGATGCATGTGCAGGGAAGGCGGAGGCAATTAGCAAAGAACTTTTGACTCTTGTTTGTGTGGGAAAACAACGGATAATGGGGAGGTGAGAGAAACACTGTTCCTTAGATTTTAGCTTAGTCCTTGACACAAAGAGCAGCCATGAAGCCGCTATGAAGCAGTTTGCTGATCCAAAGAATGGAATGTGGTTGCCTTGGATAAGGCCCACCCTGGCCAGGCAGAATGTCCTGTATCTCTGAAATGGAGAGCAGGGTAACACGAAGGTGTTACAACCCTCCTCCATTATCAAGATAACGATGCGTTGCTACGATAAACTGCGTAGCTGCTATCAAGAAAGATGGATCGCTACTACCGTGCCAGCAAAGATGGTGAAATCGTGTCCTTTAGCTGAACTTTTCTCATTATACTGTCATTATAATACAGAAACGTAGCTCCATCCCAAAGGCTACCCGCCTCCAAGGTGCAACCACTCCCCACTGGGCATGCGCCTGGTATTTTATCACCTGTATCTTTAAATGTGAAGCGAGAGATTTTTAATCCAATCAATAAAAAGAATCTATGACTAAAGTACTTCAAACTCCACCTAAAAGTATAGAAACAATATAGAAAGTGGTGAGCTAAAGAGGGAAACAGAAGATCACCATCGAAACTTCAGGATCAGTCAACAGGCTGAACCTATCTTCCCCACCACCCCATAGGGATGCCTACTGGGTAAGAGTTCTATGTTTTGTGCACTTATATATTAACACCAGGCTGGCTATTAACAATTCTTAGTGTTTAGGTTTGTTTGTGTGTTTAGTTTTGTATGTGTTTGTTTAGGGTTTGATCTAAATTTATTTCGCAGTCAACATCCAATCACTGGTATCATTTGAATCTGCATTTTGTCATCAATCTACACAATAAATTCTCTTTCACAGGCACCCCTTTGTCATGGGGAAGGAGCTTGCGTGCCCTTGTGAGGTTGAGAGCTGTGCTGGTGGTGGCATGTGCCTCCGGTAGGGTCTCCCAGGCCAGACAGGTCTCAGCTGAAGGGTCAGACAAAGTGTGTCCACGGGCAGGATGGGCTCACTAGCCTTCGGGCAACCATCCTAGGAGAAGGACAACTCTGACTCCAAACCTGGGCAGATGGAGCTCGTTTAGCCTTGTAAGGCTCATCCATCATCTAAAAGAAGGATACTGTAACCAAACCTACTACCCGAGGACTTCGCTGTCACCGTCCAAGCTCGCTAGGCCCTGGCAGATGAACCTCAGGTGTAAAGGGTGGAGCCAGTTCTGCACACGCTGCGCCTCACCTAAAAGATCCACAGAGCAGGTCCAAAGGGTATAGTCACGTTTGCAAAGCCCTGCATTGGCCTTTTCAGCCATCAGTGCGCTTGCAGTAAGCGTGGGGAAAACCCTTCCCAAATCTTCGTTCACGAAGCCAAGCCATGAGTGATGACACAATAAATTATTGTTGTTGATTTAATACTGAAGGGATTTGTCTCAGTGTCGCTGCTAGTGAGGGTCCCTGAACAGATTAGGCAAATATCCTCCAATCTTGTGGGCTACCAAAAGGGACTTTGGTTTCAGTGACACTGCCGGTGCGTGCCTGGCAGGCTGGCCAAGTTGTAAAGAACCTAGGGAGGTTTCCCTTCTCCCTAACAGGAGTGTGGTAGGCAGGTTGGATGTCAGGATTGTGTCTTTCTTGGGAAGCTAGTGGGCTGGACAAACTGTAAAGGATTTGGGAAATCCCCCTTCTAGGCCAGGAGTTTTAATAATCAGGTCTATATATCTTCCTGGCCCCTTTTTGGTGACAGTTTGTCCTGCAGTAATTGATACTTAGCAGCATGGTATCCTAATGTATTCAGTCATGGCATTAGCACTTACCTCTCATTGGTCAGCCAAATAAGTTAGAGTAGGTTTCATCTCATCATTCTGCAGATTATTGCTCATATGTTACCCAATCATACCTATTCTTCAGTGATTTAAACACAACACTACAGTGACATATACAAAACCTCCAGAATATCTCACCTTTAAATTCCATGTCTAAACACAATGGGGAAGTAGGCTAGTCAACCAAACTCACCATAGAACCATTAAAAGTATTTTGACTGTAGTTGAAAAAAGAACATAAGATATCAGAATACTGATATTAAAAGCCTTTTTTAGACCATGACTCACTAATAAAGCAATATTTATTGCCTTTGTGACAAAGACCTAGAAGGAAATTTGAAATATCTTGCAAAATAATACTAATTTGGCAAATATTAGTAAAATTCCCTGACTGCGAGCTTTACATTTTAAGAGAAGAATTTTTAAGTGAGTTTGTGAGTTTCATCACCTTCAAATCTCAACCAAGAGTCGAGATAAAGTAGCTTATTTGTGCATAATTTTCCCATCTTCTTTAAAGATAAAAAGTATAAAAGGTTCTTCAATGCTACCTATGCTATGTGACCCCACCATTTGTAATCTTGAATAAGAGATGTTCGAGGTATATTCCTGTCTATTCCTTTTAGTATTTTCTTTCCTATGAATCTGGTTAGTGCTTTCCAAAGTCTCTAACACTGTCTCTTCACAGTGTTCAGAATAAAAATTTACAAGTTTGTTATCCACTGCAAAAAAAAAAAAAAAAAAAAAAAAAAAAAAAAAAAAAAAAAAAAAAAAAAAATCTCGTTATAGCTCTAATGGGATTTTGTATAAGTATCAATAAGTGCTGCATCATTCTAGTTTTGTGAAATTTGGTGAATACCATTTATGCATTCATCTCATTCACTGCTTTCACGATTTTGTTAAAACTCTGTTCCACGGTCCCTCAGTGGAATCGCACTTGTTTCCAGGTAGGCTGATGAAATAGGACTCTCAAGAAGGGTGCTAGAGATTCAGCTGAAGAATATCAATGGCAGCTAGTGGAGTTTACCTATCTAGGTGTAGTTGCTACAGGTAATACTTATTTTATCCCTCAGCACTGGTCAGAGAGGGAAATTGGAAGTCATTATTGCTGAAGGTGACAAAGTTCATTGAGACTCTCTTTCAAGCAAAGCAGGAGACACTGGAGAGAAGATAAGCCCTGTCTGCTTTACTGTTGTGCTTGGTTTCACACCTCCAAGTAGACATGAAAGAGAATATTCACATTCAGCTTTTCACCCAGTATAGAAGAGAACAGAAATTCTCTTAATTCAGGCTTCTTTCTAAGCGAGATTTCTAGCATCTTCTGATTTTCATAGATGCATTTTAAGTAAAAATGGAGAGAAGAATAAATATTCTTAAGATAAAACCAAATGAAATTTCATTCTGGAATGATAATTTTTCCCAATAAAAAGAAGTATGACTAGGTAAACATTCTATTCCTGGTTTCATTAGGGTTTTAAAAAATATATTCTTCTCTTTAAGCTTTTCAAATTAGCTTCTGTCAAATAACTTCTATTTTATTTACATATCATTCATACCACAGTTAACTTCTATTTCACTCTACTGTTTAAGCTACATATTCACGGTAATCCCATTTGACCAAATCACTACTAATGGTCAAAGAAACTTGAGATTTAGTTCAAGAAAGTTACAGTCATGTATGGTTGATGATGTTATGTTTGCCGCCCTCCTCTTTTGCTTATGCAAAGTTCTGGGTAGTCCTAGCATGCCATATATTGAGAAAAGGGAGGATTTAATTACTTGAAGACTGGGCAGCACTGATATAAACTACTTAAAATTCACCTTTCCAACTATCTTTGGGCCGATTTCCAAGTATTTTTTGGCCAATTTTCAGGGACTGATATAAACACGATTACATGTGTACTGAGTTTGAGCACGTGTTTTCTCTGTTCTGCATATTTCTCTCCTCCAGTTAGATCTGCTGCACTTCATAAAAACAGAACTGAATGCGAACTGTGTCTGACTAGTTACACCCTTGGGGATTAGTTTAATTTTAAAAAGCTGTGCTGTTCCTTTGAGAGTCTCATAGCACAGGAAACATACCGAAGCTTTTTTTAAAAAAGACATCTGAATTAATATAAACCTTAAGTCAGGATTCAAATTGCATCTGCCTTTCTCTCCTTTTTTTGACTCTAGAAGAGGCTTACATTTCTCCGTTGAAATTCTGGTGGATGTAGGGGTTTGCTACAATTTGGTTTCTTTTTTAAACTTTATAATCTGCTGGCTTCTAAAATCCTCTGTGGATACTTTGAATATTCCACTGAATTTGTGTGTGCCCTTGCACAGTTTGAGGTCCTAGCCTCAGTATCTCCAAAAAGAGATAAATCTATGAATCTGTTGCTCTCAGTCAGATAAATCAGTCATTCACAAGGCATCATGTAATGTTACTCCTGAGGTTCAAGGGTTTTAATCCATTCTTGAAATGTAAGTTGCTTTCAGAGTGCATGCTGTGTCCTCCGCATGTGGATTAAGTGCCACTGATAAGTATGTAGAAATGTACATACTTTAAAACCTCCAGTAATTAAATTGTAATGTAAAATAAAGAGAACAAATTTTTAACTGGGATGATCTTGCTTTTTGTCTGCTGAAAACGAGCTACCACATATCATCTGGTAACACTTTTCTCTCCCCTCTTTGGATGATGAAAAATGTTTTTTTTTACTGCCTGAATTTGGATAACACATTTTGCCATTTTACTTGGAGAAATTTTGTTTTCTTGGAAGACTAAACATACTTGGCTGTTGGACTGTCCAGATAATATTAGAGTTACTGTTTTGTAAGAAATAGCTTAAAAAATTAGATGTTTGTTTATGTTTGGAAATCTCCAAAACTACATTGTTGACAAACCATTATTTCCTACTGACTATTCTTATTCTAAGACCCTTTTATTTTAAAGTTATACTTTCATCAAATTGAATTGCATCCCAAGTGTAAAATGTGCTTGCATGACTGTTTGAAGTGCTAGACACCTAGCTTAAAAAAATGTTTCACTTGTTTCTCTTTAATTTACAACATGTGTACTTTATCATCTCCTATGCGCAACTAGGCAGTATTTCATTGACATCATATTTGTTCTGCCAGTAAGCTTACTGTCAAACATTTGTAAAGAGACACTTGCAAGTAATGAGATTTCATTATTAAGGCTCTAATTATTTTTTTGTGCTGAGAGGTATTGTAGAAATCCTTATGTATGTATGAGGTAATTATATTCATGTCAGCAGTCCCATTGAGTTAATGAGATTATTAAAAAAAAACCCACAGTTGTTTCTCTTCAGGCTTTTTTTGGTTTTGATTTTTTTTGTTGTTGTTGTTGGGTTGGGTTGTTTGTGGTGGGGTTTTTTTTGTGTGTGTGGGTTTTGGTTTTTTTTTTAGAATTAGACCATATTTTCTGTTTCTGTGTTTTCAAAATCTCAGAAGCTATTTAAGCAGCTCTTTTCCCACCGGATTTGCTCATTCCTAACTATTAGACCTATATGTTACTGAGAAGTGGTATCCAAGTCCTTTAAGCAGCTTTAAAGATCTAAGCCTAATACACTTGGTACATGCCTATGCTAATGTCATCACTTTCCGTGTCTCTGTGCCGATTTTCATAAGTGTTGCTAATCAGTACAATAGAACAATATGATTTTTATTTTAATCTCAGGAGTTCTTAGCTTGTCTTCTGTGTGGTCCCATACTGTAAAACATAAAAACCACCACCAATATTATCTCCCTTCCTCTACAAACAATGTTGCTTATATGTGTATGATATTTTTGTCTCAGGCACCTGCTGCTGGCAGAAGTGGGATTTTGTGGCTCCTGCTGTGATCCAATATAGGGTTTTTCCTGCCCCCTATTTTTTAAGGAGGTCTTCTGTTTCCAAATCATTCTGAAATTCTGAGTTCCTTTTGCTGTCTGGATACCCATTCAGCATAATATGCCCTAATCATGAATTCAAGGTGAAATTACTTCACGGCTAATTTGCAAACTGGAAATAACACCCAGTGTTCTGCAAGTAGTGCATTGTAAAAGATCTATGCTTCAAATACCCATAGATATCCTGAAAACCATACTTTTATTATTAGTGATAAAATAGTGGACTTTTTCCCCATGCAGAAATTGCGTGTGACTGCAACTTACACAACAGACAAGAGAATGGTGTCTTATCATATGATAGAGTAGCTTGCATCCCTCAGTGTTCTAAAGATCAATGTTGCCTGCTCTTTTATTTACTGCTTACAGATAAACACTTTAGTACAATTTCATTTTCTCCTGCCTACAAGCGGCAGACAACTCCTTTCACCATTTTCCCTTCATCAGCAAGGTCTCCCAGGCCTTTTCTTCTAGAGACAAGGTCCAAAAAGCAGAATTACCAGTAATGGAAGAAATCCTGATTAGCAATCACTTGAGAGAACTCAACACATGCAGCTTCATGGACCCAACAGGCTACATCTGAGGGTGCAGAGAACTGGCCAATGACCTTGCAAGGTCACACTCTCTATCATCTTTGGAAGGTCATGGGGATTGGGGGCAATCTGCAATAACTGGAGAATGGGAAATGTCACATTCATGTTCAAAAAAGTCCAAAAGGATCCTGTGGGGTAGTGCAGACCAGCCAGCCTCCTTGGGTGCCTTGGAAAATCATGGAGCAAGCCTTCCTGGAGCGTATTTCTGGAGACATGAAGAACTAGAAGGTGATGAGACATATCAGGGGCATGTCCTGCTTGACCAGTGATAAAATGGTCAGATTTGTGAATGAAACCAGTGGATATAATCTAGCTCTCAGTTTGAGATGATATGTTGTAGGTGTGGACAAAGAGAAGAGTCAAAATTATCAGGATCATTGTAGCAGTTACTGATTTGTACTTTGCCTGGGGAGTAGTTAAAGGTGACGTTCCTCAGGTCACTGTCCTGGAATATATGGTGTTTAAAATCCTTAATCAATGTGAATGTGCTGATGATAGTATACACTCACTAAGTTCACGTATGACTCCAATCTGGGGAAACCAGTCAATACACTGGATGGCAGGACTGCCATCCAGCAGGACCTGACAGGCAGGGAGGAACAGGCCAACAGGCAGCCCATGAAACACATCAAGGACGAATGCAAAATCATGCGCTTGATATGGATTAGCCTCCTGGAATAACACAGGGGGTCACCAGCTAGGGACCACCAGCTCTGCAGCTCTAGGCGTGAGAAAATATCAGTCAGCAGGGTCTCCAGACAACAATGAAGACTACCGTTTTCTCTGGCTATATGAACAGAAGTGCAAGGAGGAGGCTGAGGGAAGTGATTATAACCCATTGCTCAGCACTTGCTAGACCTTCCCTGGTTACCAAATTCAGTTTTTGGGTCTCCCAGTGTGGGAAAGATGTTTACAAACCATAGGGGCTCAGGAGCAGGCACTCACCAAAGCAGCTGGAGCACACACCCTGTGAGAACAGGCTGTGGGGCCAGGATTGGTTGAACCTTGAGCAGACACAGCTTTAGAACACCTAACAGCAACCCAGTGCCTACAGGAAGGAGATCGAGGAGGGGGACAGGTTCTTCATGGAGGCACCTGCAGGGAGGAAGAGATACAGAGGAAATAAATAAAAACGTGAAAGATTCCAAGTGGATATATAGAAAAAATCACTCTAAATGTAATTAAGTCTGAAGCAGGTTTCCAAGAGGGGTGGCAGGCTGTGTTCTTGAAGATTTTCAGAAACGGATGTACCTTGATAGCCTGAGTACATCCGTTTGAATTTTCAGTGCTGATGCTTCTTTAAGCAAAAGGTTCCTTTGCTTAAAAAGAGCCTTTGATTCTCAGATTAAATAAATTTGTGAGGTAAAGAGAAGAGGGAGTAGATTGTTCTTAGTGGAAAAAATATGTCGGAGCATAATATTCTGGGTTAGTATTGGCCGATTCATTGAAGTTTAATGGGAAAAAATATAAATAATGTAAGTTGGGAGGGACTTCTGGAGTTCACTCAGTTCAATCTTCAGCTCAAGAAAGGTCTACTTAGATCAAGGTGTTCAGGACATTTCTGAGTTATAAAATTGGCTGAGACAAGATGCCTAATATATAGTTCAAGCTATGAACACTATACCATGACCTACCAATGTTAAATAATAAGTAAGAGTTCTGACTGCAGGTGATGACATTGAGTCATCACAGCCCAGTGCTGGATATCTATTTTGAGAATCAGCATTTTTGGTCACAATGAGTCTGCATGGACCCCCACTGAAACAAATTCATCAATTAAAACTTCTTGGCAGTTTGGAAATACAATACAGAAAAAGGCCTTTAGTCACAGATAAAGAAGTCAAGCAGTGTCTGTCTCTGAAACACAAGTGCTCTATAACTGAAATGCAGCAGAAATCCTGATGCTTTATAGCTTCTTGTCAAACTTGGCCTTCAAAATGTATGCTGTTTAAATTTGATTGTTTTTTTTTTCGCATGTTTTGCTTCCTAAGAATGCCTTGGACTAAATTTTTATTAAGTGAAAAGATGGTGGGTACAACTTATTCTACCAATAGTAGTAAATTTAGCCTGTATTTCTTGGGAGGTTTTAGAGCCAACAAACAAACAAACAAACAAAATCCAGAAAAGATCTTTACTGGCCTTTGCAATATATCAGACATACCCATTAAAACAGGTAAAGACATACAAGGCTGGAGTAAAAGTCAGCTTTGAAAGATACCTTTTTTTTTTCAGGAAAGAAATGGTCTTTACAAGACTGCAGGGAAAGGTCTAGTCTAGACCTCCTGGAAGAGGCAGGCAAAGGATCTTCCTTGAACAGCTACAGCAAGAAAGGAATTAGGTCCAAGAGAAGTGAGGAAGAAGTCATGCTGTTGAGGTTTATGCAAGAAAATATTTACAAAGAGCAATATTTCTTCTGTGGAATTCAAGGCACTTTTACACTGCACAGTGAGAAAGCCACACTTCCTGGACATAATCTAGTATCCTTATGGTATTTAACACGCATTCTGAGCTAGCTTTAACACTGTACTGCATTGCATGTTTTAACCTAGCCTCTGTTATTTAGAATTGGTCTACTAAGATCAGACTAGATTGTCTGGCTACCTTCTACCTCTGCCTTTTAGTGTACACAGTTTTCCTGAAATACCTGTAAGGGGTTAATTGAGACAGCACTGTGCAGCACTACAGGAACTGATTATCTGGACTGCTTTAGAAACAACATATTAAAGATTTCCCTAAAGGCTGTGGTTTTCAGTTTGAAGCCTAGAAGAATGGAACTGCTGCTGTGAAGCAATGAGGACTGTGTGAAAGACACTCTAGAAGTGCCGGTCCCTCTCGAAACAGCTTCTTGTTCCTGTTCAGCAAATATATTTTTCAGCCTGTACGTGTCTGGAAATCGCAGCATTATTGTACTGTCTGATTTACCAGCAACCTGGGAAACAGGCGAATTAGAACCATTATGAAAATTCTTGTTTTTTCAAGTTGAAGGTCTGCATCTCACTAAATAGCATTTAAATCTACCTCTGCTATTGCTTTATAGGTAGTCTGGGGAAAAGGAAGAAAATACAAAACAAAACGGAAATGGCCCTTTCAATAACTTATCCTGAAGCCCTAAGTGTTCTGTGCCATTCACTAGCAAAAATCACGCCTACCTGCAAATTATTTCTTTAGCTTCATGTCCACTTCAATTCAAAGTCTTATCTTTCTAAGCATTGCAGACCTTGGATGCATAACAAGTAGATTTTTCTCCATAGTGCTAGACATTCCTAAGTGTCCATTATCGTCTTCACCAAGGACAAGTCCTGCCTGACAACCCTGTGGCCTTCTATGATGGAGTAACTACATCAGTCAACAAGGGAAGAGCTCTGGGTGTCATCTATCTGGACTTCTGCAAAGCTTTTGACATGGTCCAACTCAACATCCTTGTCCTTAAACTGGAGAGAGATGGATTTGAAGCGTGGACTGTTAGGTGGATAAGGAATTGCTTGAATGGTTGCATCCAGAGGCTAGTGGTCAATGCTTTGATGTCCCAGTTGAGATCGGTGACAAGTGCTGTCCCTCAGGTACCTGTACTGGGACCAGTGCCATGTAATATCTTTATCAGTGACATACACAGCAGGATTGAGTGCAATCAGCACTCAGCAATCAGCAAGTTTGTAGATGACACCAAGCTGAGTGATGAGGTTGACTCACCTGAGGGAAGGGATGACACCCAGAGGAACCTGGACAAGCTGGAGAAGAAGTGGGCCCATATGAACATCATGAGGTTCATCAAGGTTAAGTACAAGGTCCTGCGAGGACTTGGGGGTACTAGTGGACAAAAGGCTGGACAGGAGCCAACAATGTACGCTCGCAGCCCAGAAGACAAAATATATTCTGGGTTGCATCAAAAGCAGTGAGGCCAGCAGCCTGAGGAAGGTGATTCTGCCCCTCTACTCTGCTCTGGTGAGACCTCTCCAGGAGTACTGTGTCCCGCTCTGGAGTCCTCAGCACAAGAAAGTCATGGACATATTGGAGAGAGTCCAGAGGAGGGTGTCCTGGCTTTGTCTAGGACAGGGTTAATTTCCACAGCCAGGCTAGCCAGACAGAACCAGCCAATGGGGTATTTGATCCCAAACTGATTCATGACCAGTATATATAAAAGGAGAGCGTAGCCATAGGGCAGCAAGTCCAGAGGGGGTGTTCGTGGCTTGGTCGAGGACAGGTTTAATTTCCACAGCCAGGCTAGCCAGACAGAACCAGCCAATGGGGTATTTGATCCCAAACTGATTCATGACCAGTATATATAAAAGGAGAGCGTAGCCATAGGGCAGCATGATGCAGTTTGAAACAGTGAGGGGTGCAGTGTGGCGCAGGGCTTGACTTGGTGGTGGTGAGTAGTGCATTGTTTTTCTCTCTCTTTGTGCTGCTTCAAGTAAACTCTCCTTATTTTAACCCATTCAGCTTTAGCATTCATTCTTCCACCCCAAGGGATACATAAAGAGTGACTCTGTGGAGTTTAGTTGCCAGCTGGCTTTAAACCACGACAGAGAACCACAAAAATAATCAGAGGGGTGGAGCACCTCTGCTATGAGGACAGGCTGAGAGAGTTGGGATTATTCAGCCTCAAGGAGAGGAGACTCCAGGGAGACCTTACTGCAGCCTTTCAGTAATCAAAGGGAGCTTATAAGAAGAACAGGAACAGTCTTTTCAGCATGGCCTATTGTGATAAGACAAAGGGTGATTGTTTTAAACTAAAAGAGGGTAGATTTAGACTAGATACAAGGAAGACATTTTTTACAAGGAGGGTGGTGAAACACTGGCACAGGTTGCCCGAAGAGATGGTAGATGCTGCATCCCTGCAAACCTTCAAGGTCAGGTTGGACGGGTCTCTGAGTAGCCTGATCTATTTGAAGATGCCTCTGCTCACTGCGGGGGTGTTGGGCTAGATGGCCTTTAAAGCCCAAACCATTCTACAATTCTAAGATTCTATGATTAATATTTATGTGCTGAAAAATAGGTCAGACTTCTTCAATCTAGAATTTCCTAACAAAAGCAATTTTTTTTATCCTTCCCTTCCTGAATAAAAGAAAGCTTGACTAGCAGTTTAAAAAACCCCCCCAAACCAAGGAAAAACTGCCATCCCAGCCTAAGCTGTTTCTGAAAATTGAGGTACAGTCCAAATCTGTTATCTTGCCGTTGACCTAACATCTCTTCAAGCTCAGCTCAACAATAAAATGATCTAACTTTGGCAAACTAGGGAGTCAAAGTCCAAATTTAACAGAAACGGTGATTTGACTTGCACTAGTCTCTAATGAATGAGTAACATTACCAGTGATTTACACCAAATTTAGGGTTGCTGTATGGTGAATGGCCCAAACTAATAACACTTACCAGCCTGTTTCACAGCAATGCCATCAGCACAAGCTTCAAGAACAAAAAGGCCACAGCAGAGGTAAGAAAAGAAGAAATGAAATAGCAGCAGAGGGGTAGGGAATGAGCCTTCAGGAACTGGGAAGGAGGGTATAGAAGGAAAGGGGCAAAGAGGAGCACAATAAAGCGGTAGTTGCAGAAGAAGCTGCCAAACCTGTAGAAAGTTTGGAATCCACTGGTTTAAAAGAACTGAGAAAAGTGTTCGAAGGGAGGTTACAATTTATTGTGGCTGCATGACTTGCAAGGGTTAATGTGGTTTTCGTAGTTATACCTAACTGTGGCTCAGGCTACAGTTTTTTGGTTTTAAAAATCTCTACTACCAATGATGCAATGATCAGTAAAAATTAAAGATCTACAGGTATCTCCTGATTTTGCTCTTTCTTCAGGGATGACTAAAGAGTCATGTCTCACATCAGTTTCATCTTTCAGAGGATTTAGTGGGATTTCAAACACGTCGCTTAAACACGGATATGAAAATGAGCTGTTATAGTGAACATTTCCAAGTCTGTGTAATAGTCAAGCCTTGCTTCAAAAAAATAAAAATAAAAAAGTTCATGCAGGGTTTTAACATCACGGCTCACGTGAACATTATGGCTCACCACCAAAATCTGACATCTGCCCTGCACAGTTTCATTTGCAAGATATTAGTAGCAAATTATCCCTTTTTAAGTTCTCTGGACTTTTTTTTTTTTTTTTTTTTTTTTTTTTTTTTTTTTTTTTTTTTTTTTTTTTTTTTTTTTTTTTTTGGTACAATTCCCTTCTTTGCAGTTACAGAAACACAGAGCTTCTTCAGAAATCCCCAAGGATCAATTTTTTTATCATCACTAGTGTTAAGGCAGGAGGTCCTTATTAGTAAAATCAAGAGACCAATAGAGAAACTGTATTTTCTTCATGACCTGGTAAGTGGAGGTCGCTGAAATGAAGGAAAAAATACAGTTGGCCTAACTCATTTCCTGTGGTGTATTTGGTGAGATTTTCTTGCCTTTCCTTTTGCTGTGTCACCAGCCACAGATGCAGGTATCACACACATGCAGTAGGGAACACCAGAGTTTCTTTAGCCACCATATGGTTTGAACAACAGTGTGTTGTTTCTTCAGCCTTTCCTAACAACGGCTTGGCCCCACCAAGCTGTTCTCTGCTCTCCTGCTGCCACTTACTTCCAGCACTCTGCTCACCACTGCAACTCCAAGTTCAAGCCCATGATATTTCTGCTGTTAGTTTTCTTTGCTTCCTGACCAGGACACAGAAAGAAACTCATTAAGACTATCACCCAACATCTGAGAAGGTAAAAGCACTTATGAGTGTCTCTTTGCAATATTTCGAGGCGTGATGGCTCCTAGAGATGAAAAATCCAAATAAAATTAATATGGCTGCAAAATTGCAGCCCAGCTTTCTCTTCCTTTTTCTTCCCCCACAGTCACATCAGGTGAACTTCTCCACTTTCATTTATGCAGTAAGTTGAACTTAGAGAGACAAATGTCGTATTTAAAAGAATTTAGAACTGGAATGAAAATAAGTCCACCATCATCGTATCATCCATCATCTATATGCCCTTGGCAATTTTGTTTAGTCATATGTCAATACGAAGTGAACCAGAAGCAAACCAAGCTGAACAAATAATAAACTGGAATCAGAACAAGAAAACAAAAGGAAGAAGAAAAAAGCTAAAAATCTTGCATGGGACTTCTTTTTACACAATAAATTGTCCCAGTGTCACTCTTCAGGAAGCATGTCTAATTTTATGTAAGTGTGTACAAATGTGAGTGCATTGCAGAAATATGTTGCTGGCCTGAGGGTGTTCAGATGGTTAATCAGAGGACATTTTTGTGTGACTATTGGTATCCCACTGCAGAGATACCTGATATATCCTTTTGTCAGTGAACCCACAAAATAAATGTGTGTAAAGAACAGTCCTTAAAAGCAGTAACTGAGGAATTCAAGAATCGACATGGGAAGTGCTAGAAACGCAAAATCTCTTCCAGTCAATGCAGTGGAGGACAGGGAATCTCGTTTTAGCCCCGAAATCTGACAGAGAACACATAGCAATCTGCACATACCATGGATTCACCTAGGCCCAACCTTCATTATTTCTAATGGGATAAAGAGGTTCTGTATCTTTCCACCTGTCTTGTTCCCTCCTACATAATTCCAAATCCCTTGGGACACAGGTTTGTGTTTACCATATGTCTGTACTCTGCCTAGAACAATCGGATCCTGGTCTAGATTTGTCTTGTATACATTCCCATCATTTGAACAATTCAAATATTGCTATATTTTTATTATTATTTTAATACGATGTGTTCCCTTAAGGGAATTTATACTGTTCATGTATTTCTCCTTTCTTTTGTGGCTTATTCTCAATCCACTTCAGTTACACTCCCATCAGCAATGCATTCGAAGCTACAAATAATTACACCTAACAATGTTGTCCTCTTTTGCCTACTATTTTCCTGTTTGTTTGTTCACTTTATTTATTTATTTATTAGGACTGTGTGATCATGTCAAAAAGAAACTAATAGCTAGAAGTAAGTGGCTGTTAGCAGGAGATATGTACCTACCCTTCTCTGCAATGGATGAAAACCATATATCTGTGTTAACTGTTGCTCAGTGACTTTTATGCTTGTAGCAGAGAAAAAGGCAGCACTCTGGAGCCTGGAAGTGAATAGATTAACATACTATAGTGTCAGGTTACAGGGTTTTCAGTTGTTCTCTGCCTGCAGCTGGATGCAGTTACTAAATAGGAAGTAATTATTCGGCCAATAATCTTTAAAATATATGAGTCCTTGCACAGCAAATACTTTTTTCCTCCAAATATTAAAAAAGTTATTCCCCATAACGAGGACATGTTCTGAACAAAATGTTTCTCGTACAGTGCTTTCACCTTCTGGGTTAACACAAACTTAGAGGAACAGGATGGTCATTTACTGAGGTTTGCTAAGCACCTTGCAACAGGTCATAAAAGGTAAGTTGTTCACATGCGGTCTGGTATGTTTTTAAGGCTCACACATTTTTCTTTCATTGCCCCAAACAGTAAATTCTCAGCACTGCTCAGAGAGTGACTGTGTAGACTTCAGTGCAGACTAGCAGAAAACTAAAAGAGAATACTTCAAAACCAGCAGCATTCCTTAGCTGAAATCCCTTTCTGAGGTGTTAGGAGCATTTCTGCCTCCTACAAACAGATGTTGCTGTTTCAGGTGATTGAACACAAATGGTATCAACTAGACCTCAGGGATGGTGCTTGCATTTCCAGTTGGTCTGTTTTTAACCAAATGCCTGATGCCACGCAGCCTGGTCCATGCTGAGGACATGGTATCTTATGTGGATCAGCTTGGACTGGCAAGGCAGGGCTCCATGTTGGTTACAGAGGGATGTACAGGTGAAGGTGTGAGGTCAGGTCAGTTTTGGACACTTCCATAGCTGCCTGAACTAATTTTGAAGGTTCACATGCCGGACACATTATGCAAGGCTAACTTCTTTGAGGGAATGCAGAAATTTTCTCATGATTTTGCCAGGGGAGTAGTATTATGATGAAGGTGACAGTTCATAGAATTTGTCTTGTGAAAACAAAAATTGGCAGTGATGATGGGGATCACTTTTCATTACTTCTATTTCCTTGCTATGATATAGGTTGTAGATGTGTTTGAACTCCTGGAAAGGGAATAAGGCTAGACATTACACAGGTTCCAAATGCCAAGGCAATTTAGAAATAAAAAAAGGAAAGCATTTAGTTGTAGTATATGATGTAGTATTTCACCTGAATATTCTTGTTATCTTTCTTACCAGTAAAATATTATCCATATCTGTCTGTTCTAGGAGAAATTATGTAACATTGTCTTTTTTCCGCTATTACATAAACCATTATTATTCAGTGGCTCAGAATGATCCCTTTATACAATTCTACCTGTTTGCCACATATGGATAGAAGATACTGTTATGAAACTATTACAAGAAAAAGGTGGTGATTATTTCTCCACCACCCCCCCCCACACACACACTTATGTGTAATTTTCATAGGCTATCACAAGCCACCAGATAATTTTATCTCCGTGGTACTTATGAGGAGACAAATACCCCCACTTCCATGACACATGTGAAACTACTTCTTTAGCGGGCTTGTGTATTTTTTTTCACTGATAATTGCTATTTGCATGCTTGCTCTAAATGAGAAGCGGTCAGTTATAGGACTAATAATGTTGGTATCGAAGTACAATTTGTAATTCATTGATGACTAGTTTGTTTGAGAAGGTAGGACAAATTAACCAAAGATTTGAAGTCAATATGCATAAGTTGCAGCCTATTAAGTCTCCATGTGGAATCTCTCATTCAGAAGGAAAGCAACAGTCGCTAGTCTAATACCTAAGAGATTTCAGCTCTACTGAACTGAAGCCATGTGACTTCCAAATTAAAGCAGCTACACAGGGATTCAATAAATGCCTTACAGAGGGATTAACCTCTGAAGAAATAGAGCATTAACTTCACTCTTTTCTGAAAGATCTCCATGTAGAAAAACGTTATTATAATTGTAGACAAAACTGAATACGGCTGCAGAATCAGGCTTTCAAATGACTGCTGACATAAATGAGGTCAGACACTGTCAGTCAGCAAATTGACAACAAATCCCATTCCTCCGTTTTTAATTTTTCTAAATTTGAAGTTTCCGTAGAAAAGAAAACTCAGCAAATAGGGCTTTGCACTGATTAAAATTATTAAGTAGGTTGAAACCAGTCATTTTGAAAATGTTTTTGGTGCTTTTTGTGTATCCATATGGAATGAGGCCATGAGTAAAAATTACAAAACTATAGGGATAGACACAAAAAGTACAAACTCAGTGACTCGTAAAAAGCTGAAGGGCGTAAGAATAATACTGTAAGTATTTTCCATCACAATTTAAGCTACAAACTAGAAGCTATGCAAGTAGCAAAAGACACTAGATATCACTTCTTACTGACTGAGATTCAAAGCTCCTGAATTTTGTGTTGGAACCCTACAGCTTCCATTACGTAACTGCACATTTCAAAGTAACTTTTACTAGAAAAGGTTAAGAAGAGTGAAATCGTCAACAGGAGTTGCTTTCAAAAGTTGATTATGAGTACAAATTAAAATGTGTCTATGCATATAAATAAATAATTTAACTGAAGTTAAGCTTTAAACTCTTTGAAGCAACAGAAGCTTTTTTGTTGTATCCAGGGGCATGCTATAGCAAAAATAAAAATAAACTTAAAAAATCCTGAATATGAGACTGCGTGAAATAACATACTTTATACATGGTCTTTCTGATAACACAGAAAATCAAGTTAAGTTTTGGTTGCTTTAGGTATGATTGAGCTACGAAATGCTAGCAGTACCATGTTCCAAAAAGTGTTCAAGTGCAGAAAGAATAATTTTAACGGCAGTTCTGTTTATTGCAGTTGCTAACATTGTTTAGTCTTCACATGAGCAGTACAGTACTTCAACTTAGTTTAGATAAGTTGAAGATATGTTTTGGGCAGATCATTTCCTACAGGATAAATGTGTTTTTTCGATTTATGAGTATTAGAACTGGAGTTGAACTGTCTTGTAAAATTGTGAACTTGTTAGTCTTGCTGACACCATTAAGAGCAGCTGGAGCTCAAGATGTGGAATTTGTGAGTATTCCAGAAAAAATACAGTTTATTTGTCAAAGGTTCTTTACAATGCCACGTTGGGAATGCCTAACTGTGTGTGTCCAAGCAGGGATCTGCAATGACTTGCATACTACTCTGCCAGTTCAGAAAGCCAGGGGAAATAATCATCTGCAGACCACAGGACATGGTGGTCTGTGACAGAGATGCCAGTCCATCAGTTTCACATGCCCATGTGTTGAAATGGCAGCATGCCAGGAGCAGAAAAAGTGGCTCCAGCTATGGAATCACTCAGCATGTGCTGCATGTCTCTCTAGAGATGTTACAAGAAGCCTGCAGCGTGTGTTGGTCTGAACAAATTTGCACCATCAGTTGAACTTGAGTACAGTCAGCAAAACGTATTTTTGTGTGGCCCATCACCACTCCATGGAGAGATCCTTTGCCCAACTGGGGCCAACTTGGTGGCTGAAGAAAGAGAATAGCACCCTGAAGTATGGTGTTCAGGTGTCACAGGTGTCACGCCAGCACAGACGCTCTGCCTCCATGGCCATGACCATGGTCTTTCTGAATGGCACCTACCAGCCATGTGTGGCATCTGTCTTGCCCAGAGTTAGCTGGAGGATTTCTGCACCAAATCCCACCTTCCGGGTGGGAACACTTTCCAGGGCCTTATAGCTCATGCAGATGTGGATGACGCCAGCCAAGCTGATAGCCTGAAGTCTGTCTCCAGCTATTCCTAAAGCATGGCTTAGCTAAAGAGTTAAGGGAACCAGCAGCACCACCAACTGACAGGAGGGGAGAAGGGTATCACATTCTTCTCAGCACTTCTGAGATGCTCTTCTTCCTGACAGACTGTAACTTTTGAAGTAATGAGTTTTAGTAACATTTATTCTGTCACAAAGCAGGCTCTGCCTAACCTTTGGCAGTGCCTTTCTCTGACAGTAATGTTTTCCTCTACAGTTAATAAGAGGAGGTAACATGAATTGCTGAATTACATGCTAAAAACATATAAAAAATATCAAATTGTTGTAGTCAAGAGGGAGACATGAATGTGGTCTGATTCAAACGCATGTGTAAGCTTATTTTTCAGCCAATTTACTGGGTTGTACAGAAATCAACAAATAGGAAATTTGGATGTAACTCAACACCTTGCATCATATGGCCGGAACTGTCAAGTCTACATTATGAATATTTAAACACTTCCTTTAATCATAAAAGTATTTATATTTTAGGACTACTGAACATTTTACTTACTGTTCTCCTGACTGAAGCCTGCATGATGTTTAAAATGTGTATATCTGAAAGGTGACTGGATAAAAGTATGAATGAAAAACTATGCAAGTCAATCTTTCAGGATAAAAAAGCTTGGAATTTTGAAAGTACATTGAGAGATCTTATTGACTTTATTTATCCAGTGAGAGTACTAAGCAGGTATGGCATGCCCACATAACAATACAAGACTTAGCTGCATACTGCAAAGTCCACCTAGTGCTGTAAACCTCATCACACTGTAATATTGTTAGAAGTTAATATTGAAAAGTTCAGCAGAACATGTTTCTGTAAAAGTTAACAGACAAAGCTATAAGAAAGATGTGTATTCAAGCTGATTTTTGCTACTATTGTGGTAACTCTGAAAATGTTCTTAATTTTTTTTATTCTTTATTTTTTTGATAACTTGTAAAATCTCTGGAAATTGGGGAATTGTGCTACTGATCCTATTGCAACTAATATTGCTTTTAGCAGGGGTTGGGGTTCTTTTTTTTCCATAAAATATGTTAAATATCTACTGTAAAGCAATGCTATGACTTCCACAATTTTGTAAAATATTTACAGATTTTTGTTGTTAAAACATCAGTTGAACTAACACTAATCAAATTATACTCTTTATTTGTATCTCAGTCAGGATCAGGAACCTCCTGCAACCCACTCCCCTCACCCTCCCACCCCCCTCTCCCGCCTTGGAAAATCTTGAAATTAATTAAAACAAAGCAAAAGGTTTTAGAACATCTGTACAAGAAAATCATGTTCTTCAGAAATTAAGAATTTTTACTACTAAATGCTTACATTTTGGCCATCAGCAACTTAAAAGTCACTCGAGTGAAAAAGAATCTAAGAAATATCATACTTTTATTTTCAAAGTGGATCAGGCCCCCAAATGACTGAAACTTGTCTCCTGTACATCCAGTTACCCTCAAGTGTTGAAGCTCTTACCAGGAAGAACCACATGCCAATATGTAGTGTCAGTCAGTCACTCCAGGGAGAATAAGCAACCAGAGTGGGAAAAGAGCATGTGGCACGGCAGCAAGGGCATGGGAAGGGGCAAAGGAAGGGAAGAGTGCTGAAAGTTCGGCAGAAGGCAATGACTTTGCATCCACAGCTGACGTGGCTTCCCAGATGGAGCTCCAATGGAGATATGCAGCCACCCAGGAGTCAAGATGTAAGGTGTGCCTTGTGGTTACACTGGTATAGGATGGCAACCCTGAGCATCCCTGTGGGAGGTACACCTAGGTAAAGGAACCCTTCCATTTAGCATCAGAACTCCAGGAGGCAGAGTGTAGATTGAGGAGTATCAAGGAGAGTGAGAAACAGATTGACTGCTGGGACCACATCCTGCCTTCCCTAAGACAGGCCCAACAGGCACACCAGGTACGTAATATGGAGGATTCCCACAAGTCTATAAGGCCAGATGGAATTCACCACCGGGTACTGACGCTGGATATTAGGAAAAATTTCTTCACCAAAAGGGTTGTCAAGCATTGAAACAGGCTTCCCAGGGAAGTAATTGATTCCCCATCCCTGAAGGTATATCAAAGACAGGTAGATGTGGTGCTTAGTAACATGGTTTAATGCTACCTTAAGGGTTGGACTGAATGATCTT